>NW_011501254.1:3040-20285 GCF_000495115.2 Populus euphratica | reverse complement strand
ATTGGGTCATATCTGGAGCTATATATCTCAGATTTAGGTCCAATTTATATGGATGGAAAGGTAGATTAATGGAAAGGTATATATCTCAGATTTAGGTCCAATTTAAGTACTAATCTCAGTTATATATTATCTGGATAGATTAATGGAAGTTAAATGATGAATACCTTGCTTTGTGGAATTTGCAAATTGTTTTTCTATTTAACGCTTTGATTACTAGGGACTAGTAATAAGCTGGTTGGGTGGTGTGATTAGTACTTAAAAGTGCATTTTTATCGTAATAAGCTGGTTGGGGGGTGTGATTAGTACTTAAAAGTGCATTTTTATCATGGTTTTATATCATCATTTTGCACTTGAAGTATCAATAACTCCTTAACCAAAGCATGTTTTATAATAATATATCTAATAATATAAGATACCTTTAATTTGTGGTAAATGTCTATTTTTAATGCAGGCCTATCACATAAATGAAAGGATTGATTGATGACTTTAAGAACATAAATTGCAAGGATAAAGAGATGGCCAAACTTAGAAAAGAGATGTCGGTGCAATTCAAACCGGAACACTGTTCGGTAATTGGGTCATATCTGGAGCTATATAGTGACAACAGATTCGACATCTGACATCACACCAATCGATGATTACTTTCCTGATAAATCTTTACTTTCTTTTATTTCAATGCCTTGGTTTGCTAAAAATATCAATTTTCTTGCTTCAGGATTTTTCCCAGCTCACTAGAGTATTGAAGACAAAAGAAAATTTTTGAGCAACGAGCAAAATTTTTATTAGGATGACCCTTACTTATTCAATTATTGTCCTGATCAAATATTTCAAAAATGCATTCTCGACAATGAGGTAAGTAATTGCATTAAATTTTGTTACTCTAAGGCATGTGGGGATCATTTCTCATCAAAAAAGAGGATTGTAGAAATCTTACAAATTGAATTTTACTGGCCCATCATATTCAAGGAGTCAGATGCATTCCGCAAAAACTGTGAAAATTGTCAGAAGGTGGGATAACAACAACAACAACAACAACAACAACAATAACTTATGTTAACAACAAATCAAGTTCCAGAGAGTCTTTAGATAATCTTCTATTGACTCTTAAGTCTCATCATAGTCGAGATAAGCATCGTGTAATTCATGACTTATAAACCCATTTTCATAAAGAACATACTTGACTTAGTCTTGGGAATCTGACTAAAAAAGACCCTGTTTGCCAGTTTTTAAGAAAACTGGATGGGAAGCCTATCCCCGACCCATTGAGGGCGTTTAAGCTGTTCTTGGACGTAAAACCAAGGGAAGATGTGAGCCACATTCACAACTGCAATTTGAATTTTTTTTGTTTGTAAAAACTTGTATCTTTTGGTTTTATTATTGTGTTTTGTTATTTCTTATTTTTGTTTTAGTGTGTTTCAGGTTTTGTCTTTATTATTATGTTTTGTTATTTCTTATTTTTGTTTTAGTGTGTTTCAGGTTTTGTCAGTGTTCGTTATTTCAGGTGATATCTTCTATACTCTATCTTTCTACCTTAGAACATTGAGGACAATGTCTTGTTTTGGTTGGGGGGAGAGGGTAGTAGTTGATAAAAAAAATGTTTTTCATTTCATAAAGCATATGCATAATTGTTGTTACTAGGATGGTAGAGTAAAGGAGCTCTTTGCATGTGCATAATTGTTGTTACTAGGATGGCAGAGTAAAGGAGTTCTTTTGTTAAAGTGACTCTTGAGACGCATCTTAGTAACCATTCTTAACAAGGTCTATTATAATACTTCCTGAAATATTCAGGTTTACAAACTCTCGTATTGTTACCACTTAATTCTGCTCATATACTTATTTAACATGTATTCGTAAACCTTAATTTACACACACACACTTCAACATATGATTGTGGGTTGCATATTGGATTATTACATTATTTATGTTCTTTTGTTAAAGGTAACAACTAAGGGAAAGGGATTGTATATAATTAACAAACAAAAACATGAAAAAAGAAGAAGAAAAAAAATGATGATAATAAAAATGTAGATAAGTTTGGTTTCGTAACCTCCCTAACCTAAGCAATTAAGCCCGAAGGGGTGTTTTAACACCTAATACCCTAAAGTCAACTGACTTGGGAGCTATTGGCCCAATGCTTGTTACATGGGTTGAGGAGAAAAGCTTAAGGGAATCAAACATTGCATTATCTACATATCAGTATCTGCGACCCGAGTTACTAAGCTCGTAGGGGTGTCTTAACACCTAATGCCCTAAGACCAACTGGTTTGGGAGTCATTAGCTGAAAACTCGTTACATGGGTTAAAGATGCATGATGTTTTTAAAGTATATGTATATAGAGTTAAAAAAAAAAAAGACAAAAATAGTAATCCCAACCCAAGGAAGTTAACCTTAAACATTAGAACAAAAATTTTGTTTTCTTCCAAGAAAAGCCCCATAATCATGTGTTGATACATTGAGCACAAAAGAAAGGTTTACTAATATCTTGTTAAGAGGTATTGAGCAGATATATAAATTTAATGAGAGTTTGTTTATCTGGATAGATTAATGGAAGTTAAATGATGAATACCTTGCTTTGTGAAATTTGCAAATTGTTTTTGTATTTAACGCTTTGATTACTAGGGACTAGTAATAAGCTGGTTGGGGGGTGTGATTAGTACTTAAAAGTGCATTCTCATTAAGGATTTATGTCATCATATTGCACCTAAAGTATCATTAAATTCCCTAACAAAAGCATGTTTTATATTAGCAAGTCTAAAAATATAATATACCTTTAATTCATGGTAAATGTTCATCCTAAATGCAGGTCTATCACATAAATAAAAGGATTGATTGATGAGTTTAAGGATTGAAATTGAAAGGATAAAAAGAAGGCCAAACTTAGCAAAGTGTTGCTGGTGCATTCCAAACTCAAACACCGTTCAGTAATTTGATCATATCTGGAGCTGTAGATATCAGATTTAGGTCCATTTTATATCGATGGAAAGGTAAGACATAGACCTACAACTTTCATATGAAGTCAAAGACTCAGTTCTGCCGTTTTCAAGCCCAAATCTTAGCAACAAGGAAGACGTCGGAAGCTGTCCTGCAGCTCAAGCACTATTCGGTTTTTGGCTCATATCTTGAGTTCTAGAAGTCCAAATGAGCTCTGGTTTTTTTTTATGGAAAGCTGAGACAATTGCCCACAGATTCCACAATTCATTTCGCTATAATTCTGATGTGAGCAATGACGTTTTGGCCAGCCAACAATATCAAAAATCAGCCCACAATATCAAAAAACCAGCAGCCATTAATGTCAAAAACCAGCCACCAAATCAATGGATGCCCACCAATTCTTCAATCAATCAATAGTTCTGAAACTTAGCCTATAAAAGGAGGCATTGTCCATGTATTTAGTCATATATTAATTTTCAGATCAAAGTTATCTTCTTGCTTTCTCTCTACATCTTTGTAATGTTCAAGTTTTCTTTTATGCTATAGTAATCTCTTGTTTATGCTCTTTCATTTCCTTTCCTATACTTAGTTAGCTTATATTATGTTTATGTTCTTATATTGTTTATTTGTGTTTTTCTCCTTCTTAATGTTTAGCTAAGTTAATTATGTCAAGGTGAAAAGGTTTTTCTAATGGTGTTAGAATAGGTATAATATAAACTCAACATGAGCTTTAAATGTTTATATCCAAGAAAGATTGTTATTAACATGTTTTATCTTTTTATCTTACTAATTCTTAATACCTTGCTTATTAAATGTTTAATTTAGATTTGTGTTGTATAATATTTGGTACATCAAATGCTTGATCTTTCATAGTTTTCGGCCGAAATCGTTATTATGATAGAAACTTGATTTGTTGTTAACATAAACTAGCAACATGAATGCTTGATGATATTTATAAGTATGGTATTACTTATATAAGATAATTAATATGATCATGTTAGTAATTTATAATGAGCTAATAACGAGAAATCATCCGATTAGAACCTCCTTTGTGTGTGGTTTCTAGTTGAGTAATAAAAAGAGTTTATATTATATTTATTTGAAATACCATTAGTGAATCCTATAACCTTGACATATGTTTTGTTATTGTTTAATCCTTACATCAATATCACATCCCAAAACTTTCTTCAACTCCTTTTCTGTTATTATTCTCTTTAAATCTTTTTCTTTATTTGTAATTTATATAATTCACCTCCCTGTGGTTCGACCCCGGTCTTGCCGGGTTATTTTACTTTGACACTCCTGCACTTGGGATAAGACATCAACTCTTTGATCGTGTCATCGACCCTCTACCATGATTTGCTATTTCTATTTTATTCATTTTTCTTTGTTAGATGTTCTGAAATTGGCCTTATTTCATTTTTGTTTTCCTTATCCTCTTAGTTAATTTCTGTTTTCTTCACAGCTAGCTTAAGTCCTAGGTCAATTTTCTTAGGATTGTTTTCTTTATTTCCAATTCTAGGTCTTAAGGAGAAGAGGAAGGGAGTTTAATCACCCATACCTTTTGAATCTAGCTAGGTTTGAGGAAGGTTTGACAGTGTTCTTTCTCCTCTCCCACTGGTTCTCTTCCTTCTTCTTCCTCTCATAGGCAACTATCTGATCTTCTCTCAAGGTCTCCTCTCTCTCCCTCATATGTTCACAACGCTTAGGTTTCTATTGGGAAGGAGAAAGAGAAGAGCAACATGTAATTGGACATACAACTGCAAACAACTTTGGGAAGAGCAAGAGTTGCCTTCTCTCTCCTCCTTATATTTATACACCCCATTAATTGAGGCAGGTTGTTTGGGGTTGGTGTAGATATGTCCTTATCCTTGTTTTGGTCTATCCAAAACCAGTTTTATCCCACCCTCCAGCTCCTTAAGATAATTTAAAAATAACTGCATTGCTGCCAATTCAGGAAATCAGCAACGAAAACTGCATCACTGCCAATTTAGGAAATCGACAGCAAAAGCGGTGTCGTTGCCGATTCAGAAATCGGCAGCGATGGTGGAGCCATCAATTCTCTCTCTCTCTCTCTCTCTCTCTCTCTCTCTCTCTCTCTCTCTCTCTCTCTCTCTCTCTCTCTCTCTCTCTCTCTCTCTCTCTCTCTCTCTCTCTCTCTCTCTCTCTCTCTCTCTCTCTCTCTCTCTCTCTCTCTCTCTCTCTCTCTCTCTCTCTCTCTCTCTCTCTCTCTCTCTCTCTCTCTCTCTCTACACACACACACACACACACATATATATATATATATATATATTTTTGGGCGTTTACACATTCATGATTATAACTTATGTTAACAACAAATCAAGTTCCTATCATAGCTTAGGTGTCAGATATACCATACAGTATGGGCAATGAAAGTGCTAAGTATTTGTTGTGCCAAGTATTATATAACATAAATCTAGATTAACCATTTAACAAGCAAAGTATTAAAAGTGGACAAGATAACAAATACAAAACATATTAGTATCAATCATTAAGGTCCATGTTGAACTTATACAATATTTATTCTTACACCATTAGTGTAACCTTTTCACCTTGAAATAATAAACTTAACTAAACATAATGAAAGAAAGAAAAATAAATAAACAAAATAAAAACATAAATAAGATAAAAGTTAACTAAGTAAAGGAAATGAAATGAAAGACATAAACTTGATATTAATGAAACAAAACATAAGCAATACAAAGAGAGAAAGCAACTGCATGATCTTGATCTGATGCCTAAATATATGACAAATGCCTCTTTTTATAGGCCAAAATTGGAAACTATTGATTTGATGACTAATTGATGAGTGGGTGACCAACTCTTAACATGGTGACAATCCTTATCTTCTCTTGTCTGCCCAAAACATCATTGATAATGTCAAAATTGGAACCAATTGAAAACATAAAAGTTATAGAAAATTGTCTCATCTTTCTAGAAAAAGAAAATGAAGTCATTTGGACTTATAAAACTTCAAATATTGGCCAAATACTGAACAATGTTCGAGCTGCAAGATAGATTCAGACTTCTTTGTTGTTGCTACAATTTGGACTTGAAAATGGCCTTTTTCATTCTTGGGCTTCATAAAAATTTTAGGCCTATCTCTTACCTTTCCATCCATATAAAATAGATCTAAATCCGAGATCTACAACTCCAAATATGACCCAATTACCGAACAATGTTCCAGTTTGGACTACACTAGCATCTCTTTTCTAAGTTTGGACATCTCTTTGTCCTTTCAATTTTAGTTCTTAAAGTCATTAATCAATCCTTTTATTTATGTTATAGGCCTGCATTTAAAATAAATATTTACCATAAATTAAAGATATCTTACGTTATTAGATATGTTATTATAAAACATGCTTTAGTTAAGGAGTTATTGATAGTTCAAGTGCAAAATGATGATATAAAACCTTGATAAAAATGCACTTTTAAGTACTAATCACTCAACCTTTTTTGTATCCACAAATATTCCTTTTGTGGATATTACATGGCCTAAAAACACTACTTCCTTGAGCCAAAATTCACACATATCCATCTTTGCATGTAATTAATTCTGCCTTAAAGTCTGTAGCACAACATTTAGATGTTGTTCATGCTCTATATGAGAGTTTGAATACATCAAGATATCATCAATAAATACAACCACATATTGGTCCAGGTGAAGCTGAAACATCCGATTCATCAAGCCCATAAACATGGCTTTGGAGGTAATTTAGACAACTCTTCTAGGAATACATCTCGAAACTCCCTCACATTAGGAATACTAGCCAAATCTATGTTATCCTTTTCCAACTCTCTTACATGTGCTAACCAAGTAGAACAACCCTTCCTTAGTAATTTTCTAGCCACCAAGATTGAGATGACACAACTTGGAATTATTTTTCTTTTCCCTTTAAACACTACTCTTTTATCACCTATTCCTTGGATTATCACCATCTTGGTGAAACAATCCACTTGTGCCTTATATTTACTTAGTTAATCCATTTCCAAAATCACATTAAAATCATATAGATTGACACGAATAAAATATTAATGTCTTCTCCTAAGTGTAGAAGTATTGAAGTAATAAATAACTTGGTAAGATCGAGGTCGAACCACAGAGAGATCAATTGTATAAATTATAAATAACAACACAAGAAAACAACAACAACAACAACAATAACAATAACAACAACAACAACAACACAAGAAAACAACAACAACAACAACAACAATAACAATAACAACAACAACAACAACAACACAACAACACTACAACAACAACAACAACAAGACAAGAAAACAACAACAACAACAAGACAAGAAAACAACAACAACAACAAGACAAGAAAACAACAACAACAACAATAACAATAACAACAACAACAACAACAACACAACAACACAACAACAACAACAACAACAACAACAATAATAATAGAAGAAGAAGTTAATGAGAACTTTGAGATCGAAGATCAATGTGAGGATTAAACAATGATAACAATAAATGTTAAGGTTAGATGATTCACTAATGGTATTTCAAACAAGTATAGTATAAACTCTTATTATTCAATTGGAAACCACGCACAAAGGAGGTTCCAATTAGATTATAAATTGTTAACATGATTACATTAGTTATCTTATTCGAATGATGCTAATACTTGTAAATATTGTCAGGTATTCATGATTATAACTTATGTTGACAACAAATCAAGTTCCTTTCATAGCATAAGTGTCGGTTATACCATACGGTTGGACAATCAAAGTGCCAAATATTTGTTGTACCAAGTGTTATACAACACAAATCAACATTAACCATTTAACAAGCAAAGTATTAACACTGAACAAAATAACAAATACAAAACATATTAGTATCAAACATTAAAGTACATATTTAGTTTACACTATACTTATTCTTACACCATTAGTGTAACCTTTTCACCTTGACATAATAAACTTAGCTAAACATAATGAGAGAGAGAAACATAAATAAACAAGATAAGAACATAAATAAGATAAAAGTTAACTAAGTAAAGGAAATGAAATGAAAGGCATAAATAAAATATTAATGAAAGCAAAACTTAAGCATTACAAAAATACAAAGAGAGAAAGCAAGACCATGATCTTGATCTAGAAACCAAGATGCCTAAATGCATGACAAATGCCTCCTTTTATAGGCCAAAATTTGGAACTATTGATTTGATGACTAATTATTAAGTGGGTGGCCGCATCTTGACTTGGTGACAATCCTTATCTTCCTGTTTAAACAAAACATCATTGATAGTGTTATAATTTGATCCAACCTTCCATATGAAAGTTCTAAGAAATTGTCTTGCCTTTCCATGAAAAACAATTGAGGTCATTTGGACTTTTAGAACTCAAGATATGGCTGAACACTGAATAGTGTCTGAGCTGTGGGACATATTCAGACTTTTACGTTGTTGCTAAGATTTGGACTTCTAAACATAATTGAGTCTTGACTTTCCATGAAAGTTTTAGGCTTATGTCTTAGTTTTCCATCCATATAAAGGAGACCCAAATATGATATCTACTGCTCTAGATATGACCTAATTACTAAATAATGTTCTAGTTTGGACTGCACCAGCATCTCTTTTTCAAGTTTGGCCCTCTCTTTATCTTTTCAATTTCAATACTTTAACTCATCAATCAATCATTTTATTTATGTGATAGGCTTGCATTTAGGATGAATATTTACCATAAATTAAAGGTATCTTATGGTATCAAACTTGTTATTATAAAACATGTTTTAGTAAATGAGTTATTGATACTTCAAGTGCAAAATGATGATATAAAACCTTGATAAAAATACATTTTTAAGTACTAATCAAAACTTTAATGGCATAAAATCTACCCTCAACTCTAACCCTCAAATATATATATTTTAACCTCTCTATAAATATCATTAATATGTATATGCTCTCCTAGAGGTGTACTAACCATCACTCCTACACCCAAGTTACTAGATAACACATGCAAGTTATTCATAATTCTATAAGGTATAAAGGAATGACTAGCTCCAGGATTAATTAAAGTATAAACTTGCATTGTATCTAACTGTAAAGTACTTGCCACCATATTAGATACAGCTTCCACATCCTCGTAGGTCATGTGATGATACCTGACCTTGAGTCCTCCCCTCTGATTTTTAGGCCTCTCACGAGTAGCACTCGTCCCTGACCGAGTAGGCCTAATAGGATAATTGATTGTCGCTGATTGTTGCTGGCTCTAAACCTTAATCCTCTAAACATGGGCTCCCTTGGTAGTTTTACAAGGACAATCCTTTTCCCTGTTACTCATATCCCCATAATAGTAGCAGCCTCTACCTACACGCTGACAATCTTTCCATCAATGCCTCTCACCTATACAAATATAACATCTATCCGGCATCACAGATCAATTTCCAAGGTGTTGGTACTCACAGCTCTGACAAAATAGATATACTCATCTTGTCTGCTCTATAGATGATACGACTAAAAGATTGATGTCTTCTCCCAAATGTAGGAGTGTCGAAGTATTAAATAACTTGGCAAGACCGGGGTCGAACCACAGGGAGGTTAATTGTACAAATTTTAAATAACAATTATTAACAACAACAACAACAACAATAATAATAATAGTAGCAATAATAATAATAATAATAATACTAGTAGTAGTAGTAGTAATACTAGTAGTAGTAGTAGTAATACTTAAGAAAAAGAAGGAGAAGAAGAAGAAGATGATGAGAACTTTGAGATGGAATATTAATGTAAGAATTAAACAATGATAACAATAAATGTCAAGGTTAGAGGATCCACTAATGGTATATCAAACAAGTATAGTATAAACTCTTATTATTTAAGTGGAAACCACATACAAAGAAGGTTCCAATCATATTATAAATTGTTAACATGATCACATTAGTCATCTTATTCGATTAATACTAATACTTGTAAATCTCGTTAGGCATTCATGATTATAACTTATGTTAACAACAAATCAAGTTTCTTTCATATCTTAGGTGTCAGTTATATTGTACAGTATGGGCTATGAAGTGCCAAGCATTTGTTGTACCAAGTGTTATACAATATAAATCTAGAGTAGTCATTTAACAAGCAAAGTATTAAAGAGTGAACAAGAAAGCAAATACAAAAGTATCAAACATTAAAGTCCATATTAAGTTTACACTATACTTATTCATACACCATTAGTGTAACCTTTTCACCTTGACATAATAAACTTAGCTAAAAATAATGAAAGAAAGAAAAATAAATAAACAAAACAAAAACTTAAATAAGATAAAAGTTAACTAAGTAAATGAAAGGAAATGAAATGCATAATTTGATATTAATGAAAGCAAAGCATAAACATTACAAAAAATACAAAAAGAGAAAGCAAGAACATGATCTTGATCTGGAAACCAAGATGCCTAAATGCATGGAAAATGCCTCCTTTTATAGGATGAAATTGGGAACTATTGATTTGATAACTAATTGATGAGTGGGTGACCAACTCTTGACTTGGTGACAATCCTTATCTTCTCTTGTCTCTTGACTTGGTGACAATCCTTATCTTCTCTTGTCTACCTAAAATGTCATTGACGATGTCAAAATTGGTACCACTTGAAAACATGAAAGTTGCGAGAACTTGTCTCAGCTTTTTTTTGTAAAATATTAAGGTCATTTGAACTTCTAGAACTCCAGATATAGGTCAAACACTAAACAGTGCTCGAGTTGGAGGATATATTCAGACTTCTTTGTTGTTGCTACAATTTGGACTTGAAAATGGCTTTTTTAAGTCTTGGGCTCCATATGAAAGTTGTAGGCCTATATCTTACCTTTCCATTCATATAAAGCAGATCTAAATCTAAAATCTACAGCTCCAGATATGACCCAATTACTGAACAGTGTTCCAGTTTGGACTGCACCGACATATCTTTTCTAAGTTTGGCCGTCTCTTTGTCCTTTCAATTTCAATTCTTAAATTCATTAATCAATCTTTTCATTTATATGATAGGTCTGCATTTAAAATGAACATTTACCATGAATTAAAGGTATCTTATATTATTAGATATGTTATTATAAAACAAGCTTTAGTTAAAGAGTTATTGATACTTCAAGTGCAAAATGATGATATAAAACCTTGATAAAAAATACACTTTTAAGTACTAATCAATAGACCCTCCAGCAGTTCTGACTCCATGTCTAGACTATCCTTCCCAAGCTCCTCTTCCTTTGACCTGTCTTGATTCTCTCGAGCTTCCTCGTAGGGTGAAACTCCAACCTCTTCTCTAAAACTATCCCGATGATTGCCCTCTCTTCCTTTTCTTTTGGAGAGGAAGTCTCCCAGTCAAAAACTTAAAATCTCTCCTCTTAGCTCTAATTGCCTGACTCTGCTTGACCACTAGCTTCGGGGTATCCCTCATTACCCTCTCTATACTCTGAGCAGCCTATACTGATTCCCGTACAGACTGAAACTGCATGGCTATCAATATCATCCTCAATTCCTGCTTCAGTCCATCACGAAACCTCTCCACCCTATGGCATTCTATGGGAAGGTAAGTAGAGGCAAAAGCTGTTAAGTCCTGAAATCTCCTCTCATACTCTAGAACTGTCAAATCCCCAACCTCAAATCCAAAAACTCTTGTTCTTTCTCCCTCATATGCTCTCAAAAATAATACCTCTCCTCAAACTCTTCATAAAAGTCCCTCCATCTCAATACCTACCTTGATCTCCTCTATCTAATGGTCTCCTACTAAGAGTGGGTGCTCTCAACCAATAATTGAGTCACGCAATCCATTCATAGCTCCTTTAGCACTTGCATTTGATTTATAACTCTTTCCACTTTCCTCAACCAATGCCCAGCAACCTCAACATCCTCTTTGCCATGGTAAGTTATACAACCCATCTCTCTTATACCCTTCATCCATTGCACTATGATGACTACTCCCCCTGATCTAGGAGCTATACTAGAGGCTCCATCTACCATTCCTACCACTACAGCTCTTATTATATGTTCCATAAAAACAAGATCCGAAAATGGGTTTGATCTAGCTACCGGTGCCACTAGTGGGGTTATATTATTCCCTCTTTGTCTGTTTGATACCTCAAGAATGGATACATCTGCCTGAAGGGACAACGAATCATCTCAAAGTCTCACTGACTCACCCCCTTCCGAGTACAATGATGTTGTAGGTATATGAGAGGAGGTGTTTTCTAAAGGATTTCAGACCGAATCACTTTCATTACGAAAACTCTAGTCACTTCACCGAACTAGGAATAAATCAGTCTTAACTCCTTGCCTTGTTCTCACCATCTTGCAACACATTTCAAAATCATATAACTATTCCTATCTATGGAATAGCAACTTGAGCTCTAATACCAAACTATAACATCCCCTATTTCGGGATAAAAACAACAATCTCATGTCAACCATATATGTATATATTCATGGTCTTCATATTAAAATCTATCAAAATTTCAATAGAGTCCCCCTATACCAGAAAGTCCCAAGTTATCGATATGTAACCTATTTACGCTTCTAATAACCCACATCTCATAACTTCATCCTGACCCAATCATCTTGGGTTTCAATTCCACAAATATTATCACACCTGTCAACCACAATATTTATGATATACATTATATAACAAAAAATCATTATGTATGGATAAAAATATAAATACATAGACATGAAATATAAATACACAGACATGAAATATGGTTATAGATCAATTATAAAAATTAAGTTATATAAAAGTTGTAATATTACAAAATACAAGGGTATACTCCCTAGAACCTAGATTATAAGAAGGGAACATAAGCTAGGATCTACTCTTGTCGCGTATGCGATGATTCTGAAATAAAATATATATTATTGAAACATGAATATCACAATAAATATAACAACATGAATATCTAACAATTTCAAAAGGGTAACATGCATTCATATTTTGTTCATTTCTCCCTTTTGGTTTTCATTAGAATCTCTTTCTTTTTCAATTATTAATAATTGTTCCCTCTTCCACTATCAACCTTCATTCTAGACTTTATAAGATCAAACATGATTATTTCTGCTTAACATGTTACCAATACCACTTTCACTGATATCATCATCATCACCCTGTAGGAGTCGGTGCAACATACACTAAATGTTTGCTAGCCAATACATGGTGATCCCCTTACACAGGATCCTAACATACACTTAATGTATGCTAGTTAATACATGCTTAATCCCCTTATCTAAGGTTCTAACATACACTAAATATATGATAGCCAATACATGGAAATCCCCTTACCTAGGATCCTAACATACACTAAATATGTGCTAGTTCACGCCTCAAATCGCACTTCTCATATTTCTTTTATTAGTGATAATTTCATCACTAAACAATTCACACAACAACGTTTAGCCTTGAATACACATATATTTAGTAATTCACATTTCATATCGGTAATATATTAAATCATGAAATTTAACTAGAAAGTATAAGTGCAATTCACTTACCTGCAATAAAAGCTCTACTAATACTCCTCTACTGCTATTACACCACGCTTATGGTCCCTCCTGCAAATATAGATTTATCTCATAAATTTTTCTCATTCAAGGATATGTTTTATAATAACCATATCAACAACCAATAAGTCTTTCTTTCAGTTCTTTCTTAATATTTTATATTTTTCTCATTTCACCCATTAATATTTTCATTTTTTATCCAACCATAGTTATCATTTCTTTCTTTATATTTGAATTGTTTCTATTTAAATCCTAAACTATTTCTATTTAAATCCTAAATTGTCACTATCTAGACATTAAAATGTTACTATCTAACCTCCCCTCAGATTTTTAACTATATCCAGAGTTATATAACTCCGTTTCAAGTGAGATTAGTCTAGTTGAAAAACTAAGACTTGAGGCTACAAGTTCTCTAAAGGAACGAGAACCTAATTCTACCTCCAAGACAGTCAAAATTGTTCATTAATAAACATTTAGACTGTTACTGTCCAATTGTTACAGTTTTTTTTTTGAACCGTTATTGTCTGACCTCTCCTCAGATTTTTAACTATATCTAGAGTTATAGAACTCCATTTCAAGCAAGAATGATCTCGTTGGAAAGCTAAGACTTGAGGCTACAAGTTCTTTAAAGGAACAAGAATCTAATTCTACCTCCAAGAGATTGCTCATCAACAAACATTTGGACTATTACTGTCTTATTTTTTAATCATTATTATCTGACCTCTCCTCATATTTTTAATTATATCTAGAGTTATAGAACTCCATTTTAAGCGAGATTTATCTCTTTGGAAAGCTAAGACATGAGGTTATAAGTTCTCTAAAGGAACGAGAACCAATTCTACCTCTAAGGAAGTCAAAATTGCTCATCAATAAATATTTGGACTGTTACTGTCTTGTTTTTGAACTGTTACTATCTAACCTCTCCTCATATTTTTAACTATATCTAGAGTTATAAAACTCCCTTTTAAGCAAGATTGATTGCATTGGAAAGCTAAGAGATGAGGCTATAAGTTTTATGAAGGAAAAAGAACCCAATTCTGCTTTTAAGACAGTCAAATTGCTTATTGACAAATATTTGCATTGTTGTTGTCCAACCATTATTATTTTGTTTTTGAACCATTACTATCTGACCTCTTTTAGTATTTCAAACCATATCTAGAGTTATAGAACTCTGTTTTAAGTGAGATTAATCTCATTGGAAAGCTAAGACATGAGGCTACAAATGCTCTGAAGGAAGGAGAACTCAATTCTTCCTTAAAATAGTCAAAATTGCTCATGAACAAATATTTGGACTATTGCTGTACAACTGTTACTTTTTGGACATTGAACTGTTACTATTTAGACATTGAACTGTTATTGTCCAACGATTACTATCCAATCATTACTGTTACTATCCAACTATTACTGTCTAGACATTAAACTATTATTGTCCGACCTCTCCTTGAATTTTTAACTATCTAGAGTTATAAAACTTTGTTTCAAGTGAGTCTAGTCTCATTGGAAAGCTAAAACATAAGGCTACAAGTTCTCTGAAGGAAAGAGAACCTAGTTCTACCTCCAAGGCAGTCAAAATTACTTATCAATGAACCAGACCCATTACCATACAAGGTCTGTCATGGCCTAATCTTGGTTAGTGACTTTAAACTGGAGTTCTATAACTTCAAATTAAGCAAAACCAATTTTCTTAGTTAGTCAACATCCAAAATTACAATTTCTATAAGGAACCTGATCCTAATTCCTTTATCCTCCTACCCAAAATCCCTCTGAAATTCAAAAGTCAAAACTACCCAGATTTGTCAACCTTTCTATTTACACACAACACATGAAGTTATTTAATTTAACTTATACTTTTTTCTCAATAGAAGTCTAAAAACTCTAATCTATAATTCAACATCTAGGCATCAATTTATAATCAACTTTGAAACGACTCATAATACCAAGTTTAGAACATGTTACCTAGTATGAATTAAGGTTTCGATCTTCAACTCCCTCCTTTTCTTTCTAGTGATAGCTGGCCCTACTCTCTTCACTTCTTGTTTAAATTTTCTTATTAATCCCTTGTCCACCAGTGTTTATTTCACTTGTAACCCTTAATCTTGGATAGGTTCTTGAAATTTTGGTGTTTCTCTCTTGATTTGTAAAAATAGAAACAAAAACTCCCTCTTTTGTTTCTCTACAATAGCTGCAGATTTTGTTTTTGGTGAGAAAAGGAGCATTTATTGATTAATACTTAAAAATACATTTTTATCAAGGTTTTATATCATCATTTTGCACTTGAAGTATCAATAACTCCTTAACTAAAGCATATTTTATAATAACGTATCTAATAATATAAGATATCTTAATTTGTGGTAAATGTTTATTTTAAATGCAGGCCTATCACATAAATGAAAGGATTGATTGATGAGTTTAAGAACTGAAATTGAAATGACAAAGAGATAGTCAAACTTAGAAAAAAGATGCTAGTGCAGTCCAAACCGGAATATTGTTTCGTAATTGGGTTATATCTAGAGTTGTAAATCTCGACTTTAGGTCAACTTTATATGGATGGAAAGGGAAGACATAGGCCTACAAGTTCATTATTTTATCCATGCTCAAAAATTTATGAAAAATATAGTTCTTATCAGATAAATTTTGTACGTAATGAAATTATAAATAGTTTAATGAAATAATATAAAATATTTTTTATTACATGATGTAATAGAAGTAATTAATTCTATAATATTTAAATTTAAAACCATCAATATTAATATATATTTTTAAAAATTATTTTATAACCTCAATTTCAAAAAAATTGTTAACCAAACACATTAAACTACTTTTTGGTCAACTTCAATTTTAACCACAGTTTTAACCAAACATATATTTTTTTTAAACTAATCTTCAACTAAAAGTACTTTTTATAAAATAATTTTTTTCAAACCACAATAACAACAGCAAATACAATACCAAACACTAGGCAAAAACCATTTACTGTTTCCCTAAAAGAATTTTATTTGGATATATTTGTTTTTGTATTTCAAAAATATTTTTTTATTTCAAATTATTTTGATGTGTTAATATCAAAAATAATTTGTTAAAAATAAAAAATATATATTATTTTAATATTTTTTTTAAAAAAAATCTCTACTAAATTACTAAACATCTCGAATTATATGGCCCCATACTTTAGGGCAAAAACTTTTCAAGTCATCGAATGTTTTCAAGAAGATGCATCAGCTTCCTAGTCATTTCCATTGACATCTAAGAAGATCAGCATTCCTCAATGGAAATTATTTATAGTTCTTTAGTTTGTGGGTTAGTTTTTCTTGCTTCATGTAGTCTAGCTGGGCAGATGCTGCTTGATTAGTTTCTAGTTCTTTTGTTAAGGTTTGTTTTCGGTCTATGTGGGAGTTTGTTGCCCTAGCTTTTTTTGTGTCTAAGAAAGCATGTTTTTTTTTTTGTCATGTACATTAAGTGGTAGACTTTATATGTTATCCTCGTCATTTTCAAAAAAGATGTCCAAAGAAGATAAGCAATCGCTTTATAATGAAAATAACAGTATTAGAACACTTAGAGATCATATGAATCTCACAAGAACAAGTGCACCCTCATGCATAGTTTTTCCTCTTGATACATCTCATTTTAATTTTAAGTCGGGTATTGTTCAACTTTTACCTTTTTTTCCTTCTTTTCATGACTTAGATTTAGAAAATCCATACATGCATTTAAGGGAATTTAAGGCGATGTATAACTACTATAATAACTCAAATTATAGTATGAACACCATCAGATTAAAGCTTTTTCCTTTCTCATTAAA
>NW_011501254.1:2720-2984 GCF_000495115.2 Populus euphratica | reverse complement strand
AATAATTTTTAAAGAAGTTTTTCCCTTCTCATAGAACAAACTGTTTCAAAAGACAAATCATCACTTTCACTTAAAAATCGGGAGAAACATTTTACCAATATTGGGATAGGTATAGACACTTGCTAAATACTTGCTCTCATCATAGTTTTGAAATATAGAGATTGGTTTTACATTTTTATAAAGGGTTAACACCTAGAGATTGATAAATTATTGAATTAATATGAAATGGAACTTTTAAAGATAAATACCCTAATGAGGCATAAG
>NW_011501254.1:0-2366 GCF_000495115.2 Populus euphratica | reverse complement strand
ATTTTTAAAAACCCAATCATAACCCATACTCGCAAACATACAACCCTAATTAGAGAAATCACTCAAATTTCAGTTAGAAGAGTGATAATAACAATGCATAAACTTCATAACCACCGTTTGAAGCACATTATAATTTCCAAAATTCTCATTATTATGCATCTCCTTAAACTCCACCTCCTAGAAGAAATCTTGAGGAAACATTGCATGCATTCATTGAAAAGCAAGAGACAATATGATTAACACTTAAAAGTGCATTTTTATCAAGGTTTTATATCATCATTTTGCACTAACATATCTAATGATATAAGATACCTTTAATTTATGGTAAATGTTTATTTTAAATGCAGGCCTATCACATAAATGAAAGGATTGATTAATGAATTTAAGAACTGAAATTAAAAGGCCAAATAGATGGCTAAACTCTGAAAAGAGATGCTGGTGTAGTCCAAACCAGAACACTGAGGTTATTGAAAAATCCACTCTTAAACCTTGTGAGAAAAATGATGAGTCAATTTCTGAGGGCAATGAAGTGGTTGAATCTGAACATTGCAAAGAAAAGAATTATTCTCCGCCAGCACTTTCATTTCCTCATGCTATGACCAAACAAAAAAAAGTCAATCGCAACTCTAAGATCTTTGAAACTTTCAAACAAACTTTCAAATAGGTAAGGATCAATATACCTTTACTAGATGCTATTAAATAGGTTTCTTCTTATGCAAATTTTTTTATTAATCTAAAAATTGAAAGAGCCTTACTTGATCTTGGTGCTAGTGTGAATTTACTTCCATATTCAGTTTTTCAGAGTCTCAATCTAGGTGAGTTAAAACCAACTTCTATATCTCTTTTACTTGCCGATAGATCTGTAAAAGTGCCTAGAGGAATAATTGAAGATGTGTTAGTACAAGTCGATAAATTCATTTATCCTGTGGATTTTATTGTCTTGGACACACAACCTGTTGAAGTATGTAATTCATTTCCTGTTATTTTAGGACGTCCATTTCTTGCAACTTCTAATGCATTGATTAATTGTAGGAATGGACTGATGAAGCTATCATTTGGAAACATGACATTGGAGATGAATATTTTCAACATTTGCAAGCAACCTAGAGATGATAATGATTTACAGGAAGTGGACTTTACTGAAAAATTAATTCATGATCAATTTCCAACCACTTCCAGTGAAATTAAGATTGATGAATCTGATGAATTATAAATGGTTTATTTTCAGGAAGAATCAAAGGCAAGTAATTGGAGACCCCAAATTGAGGAATTACCACTACGATCAATAAAGTCCATACCTTTAAGTGTTCAACCACCCAAACTTGATTTGAAATTGTTACCATTCAATCTCAAATACTTATTATTAGGAGACAATGAAATCTTTCTGGTAATAATCTCTTTCAAACTTAATGTATATCAAGAAGGTAAGTTATTACAAACTCTGAAAATGCACAAAAAAGCATTAGGATGGACCATAGCTGATATAAAAGGAATTAGTCCTTTGATTTGTACACACAGAATTTATTTAGAGGAAAATGCTAAACCCTCTAGAGAAATGCAACGAAGGCTAAATCCTAATATGAAAGAAGTAGTGAAAAATGAAGTCATTAAGCTTCTAGATAATGAAATCATTTATCCTATTTCTGACAGCAAATGGGTAAGTCCTACCCAAGTTGTACCCAAGAAGTCTCAAGTCACTGTGAGAACAAATGAGAAAAATGAGTTAATTCCAACTCGGACTATTATTGAAGTTGTACCCAAGAAGTCTCAAGTCACTGTGAGAACAAATGAGAAAAATGAGTTAATTCCATCTAGAACTATTACTGGTTCACGCATGTGCATTGAGTATAGAAAACTTAATTCAATGACTAGAAAAGATGATTTTCCTTTACCTTTCATGGACTAAATTCTAGAAAGAGTTGTAAGTCATGAATTTTATTATTTTCTAGATGGCTATTCAGGTTACAGCCAAATTCAAATTGTATTGAAAGATCAAGAAAAAACTATTTTCACATGTCCATTTGGTACTTTTGCGTATCAAAGGATGCCTATTGGATTATGTAATACATTAGCCGCATTTCAAAGATGCATGCTCAGTATGTTTAGTGATATGGTTGAGCATTTTCTTGAGATTTTTATGGATGATTTTTCTATTTTTGGCGATTCATTTGATAATTTTTTGACGAACTTAGAAAAGGTTTTGAGTAGGTGTGAAGAGAATAATCTTGTATTGAATTGGAAAAAATATCACTTTATAGTAACAAACGGCATTGTAGTTGATCACATTGTTTCCTCAAAAGAAATTGAGGTTGATAAATTAAAAATCAAGTTAATTGTTAACTTGCCAACATAAAATTTATTAAAGA
>NW_011501260.1:46797-50403 GCF_000495115.2 Populus euphratica | reverse complement strand
TTGTACATACACATGCTTTTTCAAAAGTAAACAAATAAATAAATAAAGAGAGAGAGAGTGTGTGTGTGTGTGACTCTAGCTGGCCTACATATAGGTGGTATGATTGCCTTTCTAATTTCCCATCTATAAAACCCTCTCTTTCTTCCTTTCATTTCTACTCAACTCATACATTCAACTAATACAGAAGTGTGTAGAAATGGAAAGTTCCTTAGATCATCATATAAGAAATATTTGTGTTTTCGGTGGATCTAGTCCTGGAAAAGAAAAGGAGTTTTTAGAATCAGCAAATCATCTTGTTCAAGTGCTAGCTGAGAGAAAGATTCATTTAGTGTATGGGGGAGGCAATCTTGGGTTAATGGCTGGTGTGTCAATAGCTGCATTTTTAGGAGGTAGTCAAGTTTTGGGGTCCACCCTGAAGCTTTAGCACAAGGGGACATCATTGGAAAAACAATTGGAGAGGAACTTCAGGTCTCCACAATGTTAGCTCGAATGAATGTAATGTTTAACCATGCTGATGCCTTCATTGCTTTACCAGGTGGTCTAGGTATATTGGAAGAGATCTTTCATATTTCCTCTTGGGCCCAACTGCACATTTACCATAAACCCATAGGTTTGTTAAATGTTAACGGTTATTATGATAAGTTGTTGTCTTTTCTTGATCATGCTATGGAATAGGAATTTCTAACATATTCTGCATGACAAATCATAATCTCTGCTGCTACTGCTGAACAATTGATTGACCAACTACAATCTTTCATTCCTGTAATTGATCCTTCCATGAGTCGCATAAATTGGTCAACTAAGGAAAACCGTAAAAAGCTTAGATTGGATTTGATCCTTCATTTGTGAATCTTTGTGTCTTTTGGTTTTATTATTGTGTTTTGTTGTTACTTATATTTTTTTCAGTGTGTTTCAGGTTTGTCAATGTTTGTTATTTCAAGTGATATCTTCTATACTCTATCTTTCTACCTTTAAACATTGAGGAGAATGTCTCGTTTTAGTTGGGGAGAGAGGGTAGTAGCTAAAAAAAAAAACTGTGTTTTCTATTTCATAAAGCATGTGCAAAATTGTTGTTACTATGATGGCAGAGTAAGGAGAACTTTTATGACTCTTGAGACGCATCTTAGTAACCATTCTTAACAAGGTCTATTATAATACTTCATGAAATATTCAGATTTACAAACTCTCGCATTATTATCACTTAATTCTGCTCATATACTTATTTAACATGTATTCTTAAACGTTAATTTACACACACACACACTTTAACATATGATTGTGGGTTGCATGTTGGATTATTACATTATTTATGTTCTTTTGTTAAAGGTAACAACTAAGGGAAAGGGATTGTACATAATTAAAAAAAAAAGAAAAAAAATGATAATAATAAAAATGTAGATAAGTTTGGTTTCGTAGCCTCCCTAACCTAAGCAATTAAGCCTGAAGGGGTGTTTTAACACCTAATACCCTAAAGTCAACTGACTTGGGAGCTATTGGCCCAACGCTTGTTATATGGGTTAAGGAGATAAGCTTAAGGGAATCAAACATTGCACTATCTACATATCAGTATCTGCGACCTGAGTTACTAAGCTCGTAGGGGTGTCTTAACACCTAATGCCCTAAGACCAACTGGTCTGGGAGTCATTAGCCGAAAGCTCGTTACATGGGTTAAAGATGCATGGTGTTTTTAAATTATATGTATATATATTTAAAAAAGAAGAAGAAGAAAAAAGAAAAAAATAATAATCCCAACTCAAGGAAGTTAACCTTAAACATTAGAACAAAAATTTTGTTTTCTTTCAAGAAAAGCCCTATAATTATGTGTTGATACATTGAGCAGAAAAGAAAGGTTTATGAATATCTTGTTAAGAGGTATTGAGCAGGTATATAAATTTAACGAGAGTTTGTTTATCTGGATAGATTAATGGGAGTTAAATGATGAATACCTTACTTTGTGGAATTTGCAAATTGTTCTTCTATTTTAACGCTTTGATTACTAGGGACTAGTAATAAGCTGGTTGGGGAGTGTGGTTAGTACTTAAAAGTGCATTTTTATCAAGATTTTATGATTAGTACTTAAAA
This sequence comes from Populus euphratica, assembly GCF_000495115.2. NCBI lineage: Eukaryota > Viridiplantae > Streptophyta > Magnoliopsida > Malpighiales > Salicaceae > Populus > Populus euphratica. The sequence continues at coordinate 48,321 of NW_011501260.1, read as the reverse complement.
GTGCATTTTTATCATTGTTTTATATCATCATTTTGCACTTGAAGTATCAATAACTCCTTAATTAAAGCATGTTTTATAATAATATATCTAATAATATAAGATACCTTTAATTTATGGTAAATGTCATTTTAAATGCAGGCCTATCACATAAATGAAAGGATTGATTGATGACTTTAAGAACTTAAATTGCAAGGGCAAAGAGATGACCAAAATTAGAAAAGAGATGTCGGTGCAATCCAAACCGGAACACTGTTCGGTAATTAGGTCATATCTGGAGCTATAGATCTCAGATTTAGGTCTACTTTATATGGATGGAAAGCTAAGACATAGGTCTACAACTTTTATATGGAGCCCAAGATCTAAAAAGGCCATTTTCAAGTCCAAATTATTGCAACAACAAAGAAGACCGAAGGTGTCCTCCAGCTCGAGCACTGTTCAATATTTTAGCCATATCTGGAGTTCTAGAAGTCTAAATGAGCTGAATTTTTTACACAAGAAATTTGAGACAATTGCGTACAACTTTTATGTTTTCATGTAGATCCAATTTTGACGTTATCAATGACGTTTTGGGCAGACAAGAGAAGATAAGGATTGTCACCAAGTCAAGAGTTGGCTACCCACTCATCAATTAGTCATCAAATCAATAGTTCCTAATTTTGGCTTATAAAATGAGGCATTTGCCATGTACTTAGGCATCTTGGTGTCCAGATCAAGATCATACTCTTGCTTTCTCTCTTTGTATTTTTTGTAATGTTTATGCTTTGCTTTCATTAATATTAAGTTTATGCCTTTCATTTCCTTTCCTTTACTTCGTTAACTTTTATCTCATTTATGTTCTTATTTTGTTTATTTATTTTCCTTTCTTTCATTATGTCTAGCTAAGGTTATTATGTCAAGGTGAAAAGGTTACACTAATGGGGTAAGAATAAGTATAGTGTAAACTTAATATGGACTTTAATGTTTGATACTAACATATTTTGTCTTTGTTATCTTGTTCACTCTTTAATACTTTGCTTGTTAAATGACTAATCTTGATTTATGTTGTATAACACGTGGTACAATAAATGCTTGGCACTTTCATAGTTCATGCTGTATGGTATAACCGACACCTGAGCTATGAAAGGAACTTGATTTGTTGTTAACATAAGTTATAATCATGAATGTTTGATGAGATTTACAAGTATTAGCATTAATCGAATAAGATGACTAATGTAATCATGTTAACAATTTATAATCTGATTGGAACCTCCTTTGTGTGTGGTTTCAAATTGAATAATAAGAGTTTATACTATACTTCTTTGACATACCATTAGTGGAACCTCTAACCTTGACAGTTGTTATTATTATTGTTTAATCCTTACATTAATTTTCCATCTCCAAGTTCTCATCATCTTCTTCTTCTTCTCTTTCTTTATTATTATTATTATTATTATTACTACCACTACTACTACTACTACTACTACTACTATTATTATTATTATTATTATTATTATTATTATTATTATTATTATTATTATTATTATT
>NW_011501260.1:25322-45322 GCF_000495115.2 Populus euphratica | reverse complement strand
ATACTCACAAACATACAACCCTGGTTGGAGAAATCACCCAAATTTTAGTTGGAAGAGTGAGAACAACAATGCACAAACTTCATAACCACCATTTCAAGCACACCACAATTTTCAAAATTCTCATGGATATGCACCTCCTTATGCTCCACCTCCTAGAAGAAATCTTGAGGAAACATTGCATGCATTCATTGAAAAGCAAGAGACAATCAATACTCAACTTGCTCAAAACATGACAGATTTTAAAGATACTCTTGCAAAATTAACATCTGCTCTCAGTTTCTAAGAGAAAGGTAAAAGAGACAATCAATACTCAACTTGCTCAAAACATGACAGATTTTAAAGATACTCTTGCTAAATTAACATCTGCTCTTAGTTTCCAAGAGAAAGGTAAGTTTCCATCTCAACCACAACAAAATCCCAAGGGGCAATACAATGCAAATGCAAGTAGTTCCGGAAGCCAATATATGGATCAAGTCAAATCAGTCACTACTCTGCACAGTGGTAAGGTTATTGAAAAACTCTCTCTTGAACCTTATAAGAAAGATGATGAGTCAATCTCTGAGGGTAAGGAAGGGGTTGAATCTGAAAATTGCAAAGAAAAGACTGATTCTCTGCCAGCACTTCCATTTCCTCAAGCCATGACCAAACAAAGGAAAGTCAATCACAACTCTAAAGGGGTAAGAATCAATATACCTTTGCTGGATGCTATTAAATAGGTTCCTTCCTATGCTAAATTTTTGAAAGATCTATGAACTGTGAAGAGGAAACTGAATGTGAAAAAGAAAGCCTTTTTAGCCGAACAAGTAAGTGTCATTCTTCAGAACAATAATGCTTTGAAATATAAAGACCCTGGTTGTCCTACAATTTCTTGCTTTATTGGAGACCATAAAATTGAAAGAGCCTTGATCTTGGACCTAGTGTGAATTTACTTCCATATTCAGTTTTTCAAAGTCTGAATCTAGGTGAGTTAAAACCAACTTCTATAACTCTTTTACTTGCCGATAGATCTGTAAAAGTGCCTAGAGGAATAATTGAAGATGTGTTAGTACAAGTCGATAAATTCATTTATCCTATGGATTTTATTGTCTTGGACACAGAACCTGTTGAAGTATGCAATTCATTTCCTGTTATTTTAGGACGTCCATTTCTTGCAACTTCTAACGCATTGATTAATTGTAGGAATGGACTGATGAAGCTATCATTTAGAAACATGACATTGGAGATGAATATTTTCAACATTTGCAAGCAACCTAGAGATGATAATGATTTACAGGAAGTGGACTTTACTGAAAAATTAATTCATGATCAATTTCCAACCACTTCTAGTGAAATTGAGATTGATGAATCTAATGATTTGCAAATGATTTATTTTCAGGAAGAATCAAAGACAAGTAATTGGAGGCCATAAATTGAGGAATTGCCACCACGATCAATTAAGTCCATACATTCAAGTGTTCAACCACCAAAACCTGATTTGAAGTCGTTGCCCTCCAATCTCAAATACTCATTTTTGGGAGAAAATAAAACTTTTCCGGTAATAATCTCTCCCAAACTTAATGCACATCAAGAAGGTAAGTTATTACAAACTCTGATAATGCACAAAAATGCATTAGGATGGACCATAGCTGATATAAAAGGAATTAGTCCTTTGATTTGTACACACAGAATTTATTTAGAGGAAAATGCTAAACCCTCTAGAGAAATGCAACGAAGGCTAAATCCTAATATGAAAGAAGTAGTGAAAAATGAAGTCATTAAGCTTCTAGATAATGAAATCATTTATCCTATTTCTGACAGCAAATGGGTAAGTCCTACCCAAGTTGTACCCAGGAAGTCTAGAGTCACTGTGATAACAAATGAGAACAATGAGTTAATTCCCACTAGAACTGTTACTAGTTGGCGCATGTGCATTGACTATAGGAAACTTAATTCAATGACTAGAAAAGATCATTTTCCTTTACCTTTCATGGATCAAATCCTAGAAAGAGTTGCAGGTCATGAAATTTATTGTTTCCTAGATGACTATTCGGGTTACAACTAAATTGAAATTGCATTGGAAGATTAAGAGAAGACTACTTTCACATGTCCATTTGGTACTTTTGCATATCGAAGGATGGCTTTTGGATTATGTAATGCACCAGCCATATTTCAAAGATGCATGCTTAGTATATTTAGTGATATGGTTGAACATTTTCTTGAGATTTTCATGGATGATTTTTCTGTTTTTGGCGATTCATTTGATGATTGTTTGACTAACTTAGAAAAGGTTTTGACCAGGTGTGAAGAGAAGAATCTTGTGCTGAATTGGGAAAAATGTCATTTTATGGTAACAAACGGCATTGTACTTGGTCACATTGTTTCATCAAAAGGAATTGAGGTTGGCAAATCTAAAATTGAGTTAATTGCAAACTTGCCAACACCAAAATCTCTTAAAGATGTAAGATCATTCCTAGGACATGCTGGTTTTTATAGAAGGTTCATCAAATATTTTAGTGTAATATCTAAGCCTTTAAGTAACCTTCTAACAAAGGATACTATTTTTGAATGGACTGAACATTGTGAAGAAACCTTTGTTAAACTTAAAAACTTGCTTACTTGTGCTCCTATCATTCAACCTCCTGATTGGTTATTACCTTTTGAAATAATGTGTGATGCTAGTGATTATGTCGTAGGTGCTATTTTGGGACAAAGAAAAGATAAGAAACCTTATGTAATTTACTATGCAAGTAAAACTTTAAATAGTGCTCAAATGAATTATACCACCACTGAAAAAGAATTACTTGCAGTAGTATTTGCATGTGAAAAATTCAGGTCTTATCTTGTTGGCTCACTTGTTGTTGTTTTTAGTGATCATGCAGCATTGAAATATCTTCTTTCTAAGAAAGATTCTAAGGCTAGATTGGTGCGGTGGATTTTGTTACTTCAAGAATTTGATATCATAATCAAAGATAAGAAAGGCAGCGAAAAGTTTGTCGCAGATCACTTGTCAAGATTGACAACAGATTCGAAAACTAACATCACACCAATCGATGACTACTTTCCCGATGAATCTTTACTTTTTGTCTCTACAATGCCTTGGTTTGCTAATATTATCAATTTTCTTGTTTCAGGATAATTGCCAGCTCATTGGAGTACCCAAGATAAAAGAAAGTTCTTGAACGAAGTGAAGAACTTTTATTGGGATGACCCTTATTTATTCAAATATTATGCTGATCAAATATTTTGAAGATGCATTCCTGATAATGAGGTAAGTATTGTCATTAAATTTTGTCATTCTGAGGCATGTGGGGGCCATTTCTCGTCAAGAAAGACAACTGCAAAAATCTTACAAAGTGGATTTTATTGGCCCACCATGTTTAAAGACTCACATGCATTCTGCAAGTCTTGTAAAAATTGTCAAAAGTTGAGATCTATTTCAAAACATCACATGATGCCTTTAAATCCTATTATTGTCATTGAGATCTTTGACTGTTAGGGTATAGATTTCATGGGTCCATTCCCTCCATCATTTGGTTTCTTATACATATTAGTCGCAGTAGATTATGTTTCAAAATGGATAGAGGCAATTCCAAGTCGAAACAATGATCACAAAACAGTGATAAAGTTTTTGAAAGAAAATATTTTAAGTCTATTTGGAGTCCCTCGAGCCATAATAAGTGATGGTGGAACACATTTCTGTAACAAGCCATTTGAGTCTTTATTGGAGAAATATGGAATCACATACAAAGTTGCTACCCTTTATCTCCCTCAAACAAGTGGACAAGTAGAGCTTGCCAATAGGGAGATCAAACATATTTGGGAGAAAACAGTGAACCCTAATAGGAAAGACTGGTCTTTAAGACTTAATGATGCACTTTGGGTGGTGGGGACCCCAGACCCACACCATGGACTATACGAGTATATGGACGGAGACGATGTAGGATGGCCCAGCTTGTCACGCTTTGGTTGGGAGACTAAGCCCATTTGGGCCCATTGCATTGTTATTTTATTTATTTAGCCTATTTGGGCCTGCTTATTGTTATTTTATTATTTATGTTAAACAATTTGATTTGATGGGCCAAGCCCCATAGCGGGATGTTTTAGGGTTTACTATTTATATGTTCTTCTGTCATTTTGAGGGACAGTTTTGATAATTAATGAAAATTTGCAGACTTTGCATATCTCTAATCCCCTTTCTTCTTTTCTTCAACTTCTTTCTTTTCTAAAAGCTTCTTTCTGTTCTTGAGTTAATTCTATTGCTTATTGTTCCGCATCAAATTTGGTATCAGAGCCTGGTTTTTGAATTATTCTCATAATTAAACGATTCACACATCTATACTAAACCTAGATCCAGTTTGATCTTAAAAAAAAAAACCTACCGTTCCGATCCAAAAAAGAAAAATCACTGTTAAAAAAATCACTATTCATCTTCTCCACAAAAACGGCCGCCGCCGCCGAATCCCAAAATTGCCACTGTTCTTCATCAACATCACAGCGTGCAGCAACGCTGATCGAAAATTCTGCATCAATGCCGGTCACAACAAGACCCATGGCGACAGATTTTCCGACAGCAGGCCACTCTCCACGCCACCTGCAGTCACGCCAAATCGCTTGCAGAGCCACAAAGTCAGCTTCGTGCGCCGTCGCCGATAGCAGTAGCAACAAGTCACCAGAAGATGCAAATATAATTAACCTAGCCACGTAAAAGCATCCATGGCATTTGTTCTTGCCACGTCACCTGCCACGTCACTAGTTCTCGCCACGTCAGTGACCCACCACATCATTAGTCCTTGCCACGTCAGCGACCCCGCCACATCATCTATCTCATTAGCATATCCCGCCATGTCAGCTACCACGTAATCGTTCACTACCACATCATATGGTCAGAATTTTTATCTATTGAAAATCATCATTCCTAGTATGTTTTTACACTTGTTAACCAATATTTAGCAGTAATATTATTTTTTTGTGCTTGTTTGTAACCAAATTACATAGCTCTCCTTTACATAGAATTACCTTAATTTTGAGCTTGTTTAGCATTGAAGATCTGATCCTTTTAATTAATTGTGGAGCTTGGTTAAATTAGTGAGAGAACTGAAACATTGGGTTTGGATTACTTGTGTGCATTTAGAGGACTTACATTATTTGTTTGCGCATTTTCCTGGTTTAATATGTTATTACTTAGTCTCCAAGATAATAAAAAAATTTAAAAAAAATTTCTTTATTTTTTTTTTTATTAGCTATAATTTTATTTTGCGTTTTTACTTGCAAGTGTTATTTTGTGATCTCAATCTCAAGATTAGTTTTTGCATGTATTTACGTAGTGGTCGTCTAGTACACAATCTAGAAGTCATAGCTGTCATGGACCCGAACTTTAGTAATGTTCTTAGAGATATTCAAGAACAATTACAACTTATACAAACGAAAATGAGCAACATGTCCAATCAAATGAACAACCTTTCTGGGAGGATGGAGTCCATAGAAACTTTGCAAATAAGACAGTTTAGTGAGAGTGAGCATTCTAGTGACAACCATAGGAATCCTCAAAGACCAGTTCCTCGTAGGAACCGCCACCATAACCAACAACAGGGTCACAATGACTTTGATGACCCTTATGATAGTGAGCGTTCCAATGATTACCATTAAAGACTAGTTCATCTTAGGAACCGTCAATACAACCGCAATCAGGGCCATCATGATTATGATGACCCTGACGAGCGAGTCATGAGGCATATCAAGGTAGAAAACATCCGTGCATGATTTTTTGATATGGGAGATTCATGTTGGAGGTCTCTTAGGATATTTTGGAAGGAATAAAACTATCGAAGAAGTGGAACGCTAGATTTTTTGGTCTAGTTTGAAAAGAGATGTCGCTAAATTGGTAGGTCAATGTCGAACTTGCCAACTAGCTAAGCATAGAAAACAAAATACTGGTCTTTACACCCCATTACCAGTTCCTACTTGCCCTTGGCAAGATGTGAGCATGGATTTTATGCTTGGGCTTCCATATACTGCAAAGAAACATGATTCTATTTTTGTGGTTGTCAACCGCTTCTCTAAGATGGCCCATTTTATTCCTTGTACTAAGACCACAGATGCTTCCAAAGTTGCAAAACTCTATTTTGATGAGATTGTCAAGTTGTATGGTCTTCCCCAAACCATAGTTTCGGATAGGGATGTTAGATTCACAAGTTATTTCTAGAAAACCCTTTGGCATATGATGGGAACCAAATTGAAGTTTTCTACTGCTTACCACCCCCAAACTGATGGTCAAACTGAGGTGGTTAACAGGAGTTTGGGCAACCTTTTGAGGTGTCTAGTGAGTGATCATAATCGGAATTGGGATTTGATTCTTCCTACGGCCCAGTTTGCCTATAATAGCTCTATCAATAGGTCAATAGGCATGAGTCCCTTCAAAGTTGTACATGGTTACAAGCCTAGGAAACCTTTAGACCTTCTTCCCATGTCCCTTCATGCTAGAGTGTCTGAGTCAGCCGAGTCTTTTGCATGTAGAATTCAGGATTTGCATATTGAGATCACTAAACAGATTCAAGCAAGTAATGTGCACTATAAACTTCAAGCTGATTTACATAGACGATATAATGAGTTTACTGTGGGTGACTATGTTATGATACAAATTAGACCCGAGCGGTTTACTTCGGGAGCTGATCGAAAATTACATGCACGTAGTGCTGGACCTTTCAAAGTGCTACAACGGGTTGGTCCAAATGCTTATGTTCTTGATTTACCACATGATTTTGGCATTAGCTCTACATTTAATATTGAGGATCTAGTTGCATACCACAAACCACTCCCTATTCCAGATGATTCATTTGAGATACTACTTAACTCCCCTTTTGATGATCCTATTGAAACCTTTATCCCTTTCACCTTGACATCAGCACAAAAGGATAATATTGATGCTATTCTGGATGAACAAGTTGTTTTTAATAGGAATGGTGAGGTTCAACAGTTTCTAGTTTGTTAGGTGGGTCAACCTGACTCAGATTGCACTTGGATTACTAGAGATACCTTGCAGCAGCTTGATCCAGATCTTTGGGAATACTATCAGAGTTGGCCAGTACTACACTCGACAGGGTCGAGTTTCTCTAACCCCGGGAGAGTTGGTGGGGACACCAGACCCACACCACAAACTATACAAGTATATGGACGGAGACGACGTAGGATGGCCCAGCTTGTCACGCTTTGGTTGGGAGACTAAGCCCATTTGGGCTCATTGCATTGTTATTTTATTTATTTAGCCTATTTGGGCCTGCTCATTATTATTTTATTATTTATGTTAAACAATTTGATTTGATGGGCCAGGCCCAATAACGGGATGTTTTAGGGTTTACTATTTATATGTTCTTCTGTCATTTTGAGGGACAGTTTTGATGATTAATGAAAATTTGCAGACTTTGCATATCTCCAATCCCCTTTCTTCTTTTCTTCAGCTTCTTTCTTTTCTAAAAGCTTATTTCTGTTCTTTAGTTAATTCTATTGCTTATTGTTCTGCATCATTGGGCTTATTGAACTGCTTATAAAACATCATTAGGTAAGTCACCTTATAGACTAGTCTATGGAAAACCTTGTCACTTGCCTATGGAACTTGAACATAAAGCTTATTGGGCTATTAAAGCTTTCAATTTAAATCTGAATGATGCTAGTCAACTGCAAAAATTACAAATAAATGAGCTTGAGGAAATAAGAAATGATGCATATGAAAATTCAAGAATTCATAAACCAAGAATTAAAAAGTTTCATGATAAGAAAATACTAAGAAAAACATTCAATATTGGTCAAAAAGTCTTGCTTTATAATTCTCGACCGCATTTATTTCCTGAAAAATTAAGATCAAGATGGAGCGGTTCTTTTATTGTGAAACATGTGTATCCATATGGGGCCTATGACATCGAGAATCTAAAGAATGACAATGTTTTCAAGGTAAATGGACATCGTCTGAAAGTTTACTTTGACAATTTTTCAGTTGAACATGACTCTATTGAATTGGGTGATCTTGTATATAAAGATTGATTTTTTTTAATGTTTCTTTTTGAGTGATTTTTGCTAGTTTCTCTCACCTCGGTCAAATGGCGGATAACGGTACTCCATGACTTAAGTTGGTTCTTTCAGTTCTCACAATAACTGATATTTATGTATATATTTGTGCAATTCTTTGAATCTCTCTTCCAATTCTCATTTCAAGATGGACACTAATCTTGAAAAATTGAAAAAGTATTTTCCCACTCTGCCTCAGAATGCAATTACAAAAATTTACTGTGCTAGATGTGTAAGATTGAGATTGTTAATGAATCATGGAATTCCTGAAGATATTCGCTGGTTGATTGAAGTAAAGGTCCGATTATCAGGTGAGTCCTCTAACTTCTTTATTTCACACATGCCTGGAATAGGTAAAAGCACTTTTGCAAAGAAACGTCGTGCAAAACAACTGAAAGTTTGTCATCGATGTGCTAAATGGACTTATAATACACAATGTCGTTCTTTAGAAATGGTATTTATAAACCGTGAAGATAAAATACAATTCATTAAGGATGGCCTGAGTAAGGAGTCTTTAGATAATCTTTTATTAACTCTTGAAACGCATCCTAGTGGAGATGTGCATCGTGCAATTCATGATTTATGGCCACTATTTCATAAAGAACATGATCGACTTAGTCTTGGGAATCTGACTAAAAAAGACTCTGTTTGCCAATTTTTAAGAAAACTGGATGGGAAGCTTATCCCTGACCCATAGAGGCCGTTTAATCCGTTCTTGGATGTAAAACCAAGGGAAGATGTGAGCCACAATCACAACTACCTATACATACACATGCTTTTTCAAAAGTAAATTAATAAATAAATAAAGAGAGAGAGAGAGAGTGTGTGTGAGACTTTAGCTGGCCTACATATAGGTGGTATGATTGCCTTTCTAATTTCTCATCTATAAAATCCTCTCTTCCTTCCTTTCATTTCTACTCAACCCATACATTTAACAAATACAGAAGTGTGTAGAAATGGCAAGTTCCTCAGGTCATCATATAAGAAATATTTGTGTTTTCGGGGGATCTAGTCTTGGGAAAGAGAAGGAGTTTTTACAATCTGCAAATCATCTTCGTGAAGTGCTAGCTGAGAGAAAGATTCATTTAGTGTATGGGGGAGGCAATCTTGGGTTAATGGGAGGTGTGCCAATAGCTGCATTTTTAGGAGGTAGTCAAGTTTTGGGGGTCGTCCCTAAAGCTTTGGCATAAGAGGACATCATTGGAGAAACAATTGAAGAGGAACTACAGGTCTCCACAATGTCTACTGGAATGAATGCAATGTTTAACCATGCTGATGCATTCATTGCTTTACCAGGTGGTCTAGGCACATTGAAAGAGATCTTTCATATTTCCTCTTGGGCCCAACTGCACATTCACCATAAACTCATAGGTTTGTTAAATGTTAATGGTTATTATGATAAGTTGTTGTCTTTTCTTGATCATGCTGTGGAACAGGAATTTCTAACATCTTCTGCACGACAAATCATAATCTCTGCTGCTACTATTAAACAATTGATTGACCAACTACAATCTTTCATTCTTGTAATTGATCCTTCCATGAGTCGCATAAATTGGTCAACTAAAGAAAGCTGTAAAAAGCTTAGATTGGATTTGAGCCTTCATTTGTGAATATTTATGTCTTTTGGTTTTATTATTGTGTTTTGTTGTTTATTATATTTGTTTTAGTGTGTTTCAGGTTTGTCAGTGTTCGTTATTTCAGGTGACATCTTCTATACTCTATCTTTTTACCTTTAAACATTGAGGACAATATCTCGTTTTAGTTGGGGGGAAAGGGTAGTAGCTAAAAAAAAAAAACTATGTTTTCTATTTCATAAAACATGTGCAAAATTGTTGTTACTATGATGGCAGAGTAAGGAGAACCTTTTATGACTCTTGAGACGCATCTTAGTAATCATTCGTAATAAGGTCTATAATAATACTTCTTGAAATATTCAGATTTACAAACTCTCGCATTGTTATCACTTATTTAACATGTATTCTTAAACCTTAATTTACACACACACACACACACACTTTAAACATATGATTATGGGTTGCATATTGGATTATTACATTATTTATGTTCTTTTGTTAAGGGTAACAACTAAGGGAAAGAAATTGTATATAATTAAAAAAAAAAAGAAAAAATGATAATAATAAAAATGATAATGATTTACAAGAAGTAGATCATATTGACGAATTAGTTTATGATCAACTTGAATCTACTTTACGTAAAAATGAGTTGAATGAATCTGAAGATTTGCAAATGATTTATTCTGAGGAAGAAATCATAGATGAAAAAAGCACCCAAAATGTTGATGTGAATCTTTTGTCAACAGTGACAACAGATTCGACATCTGACATCACACCAATCGATGATTACTTTCCTAACAAATCCTTACTTTCCCTTAATCCAATGCCTTGGTATGATAAAAATATTAATTTTCTTGCTTTAGGAGATTTGCCAGTTGATTGGAGTAATCAAGACAAAGAAAAGTTTTTGAACGAAGTGAAGAATTTTTATTGTGATGACCCTAACTTATTCAAATATTGTCCTGATCAAATATTTCAAAGATTCATTCCCGACAATGAGGTAAGTAGTGTCATTAAACTTTGTCATTCTGAAGCATGTGGAAGTTATTTCTCGTAAAAAAAGACAACTACAAAAATCTTTCAAAATGGATTTTATTGGCCTACCATGTTCAAGGACACGTATGCATTCTGCAAAACTTGTGAAAATTGTCAAAAAGTTGATACTGGTCAAAAAAGTCTGTCATCGATGTGCTAGATGGACTTGTAATACACAATGTCGTTCTTTAGGAATGGTATCTGATTAGTACTTAAAAGTGCATTTTTATCATGATTTTATATCATCATTTTGCACTTGAAGTATCAATAACTCCTTAACCAAAGCATGTTTTATAATAATATATCTAATAATATAAGATACCTTTAATTTGTGGTAAATGTCTATTTTTAATGCAGGCCTATCACATAAATGAAAGGATTGATTGATGACTTTAAGAACTTAAATTGCAAGGATAAAGAGATGGCCAAACTTAGAAAAGAGATGTCGGTGCAATCCAAACCGGAACACTGTTCGGTAATTGGGTCATATCTGGAGCTATATATCTCAGATTTAGTTCTCATTTATATGGATGGAAAAGTAAGACATAGGCCTACAACTTTCATATGGAGCCCAAGATCTAAAAAGACCATTTTCTAGTCCAAATTATAGCAACAACAAAGAAGCCCGAATCTGTCTTCCAGCCCGAGCACTGTTTAGTAGTTTGGCCATATCTGGAGTTCTAGAAGTCCAAATGAGCTGAAGTTTTTACACAAGAAAGCTGAGAAAATTGCCTACAACTTTCATGTTGGCAACTGGCTCCAATTTTGACGTTATCAATGACGTTTTGGGCAGACAAGAGAAGATAAAGATTGTCACCAAGTCAAAAGTTGGCCACCCACTTATCAATTAGTCATCAAATCAATAGTTCCTAATTTTGGCCTATAAAAGGAGGCATTTGCCATGCATTTAGGCATCTTGGTTTCCAGATCAAGATCATGCTCTTCCTTTCTCTCTTTGTATTTTTTATGCTTTGTTTTCATTAATATTAAGTTTATGCCTTTCATTTCCTTTCCTTTACTTAGTTAACTTTTATGTTCTTATTTTGTTTATCTATTTTGCTTTCTTTCATTATGTCTAGCTAAGTTAATTATGTCAAGGTGAAAAGGTTACACTAATGGTGTAAGAATAAGTATAATGTAAACTTAATATGGACTTTAATGTTTGATACTAACATGTTTTATATTTGTTATCTTGTTCACTCTTTAATACTTTGCTTGTTAAATGACTAATCTTGATTTATGTTGTATAACACTTGGTACAACAAATGCTTGGCACTTTCATAGCCCATAATGTATGGTATAACCGACACCTGAGCTATGAAAGGAACTTGATTTATTGTTAACATAAGTTATAATCATGAATGCTTGACGAGATTTACAAGTATTAGCATTAATTGAATAAGATGACTAATGTAATCATGTTAACAATATATAATCTGATTGGAACCTCCTTTGTGTGTGGTTTCCAATTCAATAATAAGAGTTTATACTATACTTGTTTGATATACCATTAGTGGAACCTCTAACCTTGACATTTGTTATTATCATTGTTTAATCGTTACATTAATATTCCATCTCAAAGTTCTCATCTTCTTCTTCTTCTTCTCCTTCTTTTTCTTTATTATTATTATTATTATTATTATTATTATTATTATTATTAGTACTACTACTACTACTACTACTACTACTACTACTACTACTACTACTACTACTACTACTACTACTACTACTACTACTACTACTACTACTACTACTACTACTACTACTACTACTTTGAGCCTTTGTTTGTAAAAACTTGTGTCTTTTGGTTTTATTAATAGCATAATATTTGTGTTTTGTTGTTTCTTATTTTTGTTTAAGTGTGTTTCAGGTTTGTTAGTGTTCGTTATTTCAAGTGATATCTTCTATACTCTATCTTTCTACCTTAGAACATTGAGGACAATGTCTCGATTTGGTTGGGGGGAGAGGGTAGTAGTTGATAAAAAAAAAATATTTTCTATTTTATAAAGCATATGCATAATTGTTGTTACTAGGATGGCGGAGTAAAGGAGCTCTTTTGTTAAATTGACTCTTGAGACGCATCTTAGTAACCATTCTTAACAAGGTCTATTATAATACTTCCTGAAATATTCAGATTTACAAATTCTTGCATTATTATCACTTAATTCTGCTCATATACTCATTTAACATGTATTCTTAAACCTAAATTTACACACACACTTTAAACATATGATTGTGGGTTGCATATTGAATTATTACATTATTTATGTTCTTTTATTAAAGGTAACAACTAAGGGAAAGGGATAGTATATATAAAAAAAAGATCATAATAAAAATGTAGATAAGTTTGGTTTCGTAGCCTCCCTAACCTAAGCAATTAAGCCTGAAGGGGTGTTTTAACACCTAATACCCTAAAGTCAACTGACTTGGGAGCTATTGGCCCAATGCTTGTTACATTGGTTGAGGAGAAAAGCTTAAGGGAATCAAACATTGCACTATCTACATATCAGTATCTGCGACCCGAGTTACTAAGCTCGTAGGGGTGTCTTAACACCTAATGCCCTAAGACCAACTGGTCTGGGAGTCATTAGCTGAAAGTTCGTTACATGGGTTAAAGATGCATGATTTTTTTAAATTATATGTATATATATTTAAAAACAAAAAAGAAGAAGAAGAAAAAAAAAGAGATAAAAATAATAATCCCAACCCAAGGAAGTTAACCTTAAACATTAGAACAAAAATTTTGTTTTCTTCCAAGAAAAGCCCCATAATTATGTGTTGATACATTGAGCACAAAAGAAAGGTTTATGAATATCTTGTTAAGAAGTATTGAGTAGGTATATAAATTTAACGAGAGTTTGTTTACCTGGATAGATTAATGGAAGTTAAATGATGAATACTTTGCTTTGTGGAATTTGCAAATTATTTTTCTATTTTAACGCTTTGATTACTAGGGACTAGTAATAAGCTGGTTGGGGGGTGTGATTAGTACTTAAAAGTGCATTTTTACCAAGGTTTTATATCATCATTTTGCACTTGAAATATCAATAACTCCTTAACTAAAGCATGTTAATATAAGATACCTTTAATTTATGGTAAATTTTCATTTTAAATGCAGGCCTATCACATAAATGAAAGCATTGATTGATGACTTTAAGAACTTAAATTGCAAGGGCAAAAAGATGACCAAAATTAGAAAAGAGATGTCGGTGCAATCCAAATCGGAACACTGTTCGATAATTGGGTCATATCTGGAGCTATAGATCTCATATTTAGGTCTACTTTATATGGATGGAAAAGTAATACATAGGCCTACAACTTTCATATGGAGCCCAAGATCTAAAAAGGCCATTATCAAGTCCAAATTGTAGCAACAACAAAGAAGCCTGAATCTGTCCTCCAGCCCGAGCACTGTTTAGTATTTTAGCCATATCTGGAGTTCTAGAAGTCCAAAATGAGCTGAATGTTTTACACAAGAAAGCTGAGATAATTGCCTACAACTTTCATGTTTTCAAGTGGCTCCAATTTTGACGTTATCAATGACGTTTTGGGCAGACAAGAGAAGATAAGGATTGTCACCAAGTCAAGAGTTGGCCACCCACTCATCAATTAGTCATCAAATCAGTAGTTCCCAATTTTGGCCTATAAAAGGAGGCATTTGTCATGCATTTAGGCATCTTGGTTTCCAGATCAAGATCATGCTCTTGTTTTCTCTAAGATGGGAAAAACTTCTTCAAAAACTGTTGTTGCATTTCATCCTAAGCACGAATGGATCCTGGTCTCAAATTTTGTAGCCATGTTTTAGCTTTATCTTTTAATGAAAAAGGAAAGAGCTTTAATCTGATGGTGTTCATGCTCGGGTTGGAGGACAGATTCGGGCTTCTTTGTTGTTGCTATAATTTGGACTTGAAAATGGCCTTTTTAGGTCTTAGGCTCCATATGAAAGTTGTAGACCTATGTCTTACCTTTCCATCCATATAAAGTAGACCTAAATCTGAGATCTATAACTCCAGATATGACCCAATTACCAAATAGTGTTCCGGTTTGGATTGCACTGACATCTCTTTTCTAATTTTGGTCATCTCTTTGCCCTTGCAATTTAAGTTCTTAAAGTCATCAATCAATCCTTTCATTTATGTGATAGGCCTGCATTTAAAATGAACATTTACCACAAATTAAAGGTATCTTAAATTATTAGATATATTATTATAAAACATGCTTAAGTTAAGGAGTTATTGATACTTCAAGTGCAAAATGATGATATAAAACCATGATAAAAATACACTTTTAAGTACTAATCAGAAGACAAAAATAATAATACAAACCCAAGGAAGTTAACTTTAAACATTAGAACAAAAATTTTGTTTTCTTCCAAGAAAAGCCCCATAATTATGTGTTGATATATTGAGCACAAAAGAAAGGTTTATGAATATCTTGTTAAGAGGTATTGAGCAGGTATATAAATTTAACGAGAGTTTATTTATCTAGATAAATTAAAAAAACTTAAATGATGAATACCTTACTTTGTGGAATTTGCAAATTGTTTTTCTATTTTAACACTTTGATTACTAGGGACTAGTAATAAGCTGGTTAGGGGGTGTGAGTAGTACTTAAAAGTGCACTTTTATCAAGGTTTTATATCATCATTTTGCACTTGAAGTATCAATAACTCCTTAACTAAAGCATGTTTTATAATAATATATTAAATAATATAAGATACCTTTAATTTGTGGTAAATGTTCATTTTAAATACAGGCATATCACATAAATGAAAGGATTGATTGATGAATTTAAGAACAGAAACTGAAAGGATAAATAGATGACCAATCTTAGAAAAGAGATGTCGGTGCAATCCAAACCGGAACACTGTTCGGTAATTGGGTCATATCTAGAGCTCTAGATCTCAGATTTAGGTCTACCTTATATGGATGGAAAGGTAAGACATAGGCCTACAACTTTCATATGGAGCTCAAGATCTAAAAAGGCTATTTTTAAGTCCAAATTGTAGCAACAAGAAAGAAGCCCGAATCTGTCCTCCAGCCCGAGCATTGTTTAGTATTTTGGCCATATATGGAGTTCTAGAAGTCAAAATGAGCTGAATTTTTTTAAACAAGAAAGTTGAGACAATTTCCTACAACTTTCATGTTTTCAAGTGGCTTCAAGTTTGACGTTATCAATGACTTTTTGGGCAGACAAGAGAAGATAAGGATTGTCACCAAGTCAAAAGTTGACCACCCACTTATCAATTAGTCATCAAATCAATAGTTCCCAATTTTGGCCTATAAAAAAAGGTCTTTGCCATCACCCACTCATCAATTAGTCATCAAATCAATAGTTTCCAATTTTGGCCTATAAAAAGAGGCATTTCCATGCATTTAGGCATCTTGGTTTCCAGATCAAGATCATGCTCTTGCTTTCTCTCTTTGTTTTTTTTGTAATGTTTATGCTTTGCTTTAATTAATATCAAGTTTATGCCTTTCATTTCCTTTCCTTTACTTAGTTAACTTTTATGTTCTTATTTTGTTTATCTATTTTGCTTTCTTTCATTATGTCTAGCTAAGTTAATTATGTCAAGGTGAAAAGGTTACACTAATGGTGTAAGAATAAGTATAATGTAAGGTGAAAAGTTTACACTAATGGTGTAAGAATGAGTATAGTCTAAACTTAATATGGACTTTAATATTTGATACTAACATGTTTTGTATTTGTTATCTTGTTCACTCTTTAATACTTTGCTTGTTAAATGACTAATCTTGATTTATGTTGTATAACACTTGGTACAATAAATGCTTGGCATTTTCATAGCCCATACTGTATGGTATAACCGACACCTGAGCTATAAAAGGAACTTGATTTGTTGTTAACATAAGTTATAATCATGAATGCTTGACGAGATTTACAAGTATTAGCATTAATTGAATAAGATGACTAATGTAATCATGTTAACAATATATAATCTGATTGGAACCTCCTTTGTGTGTGGTTTCCAATTCAATAATAAGAGTTTATACTATACTTGTTTGATATACCATTAGTGGAACCTCTAACCTTGACATTTGTTATTATCATTGTTTCCATTTGAATAATAAGAGTTTATACTATACTTGTTTGGCATACCATTAGTGGATCCTCTAACCTTGACATTTATTATTATCATTGTTTAATCGTTACGTTAATATTCCATCTCAAAGTTCTCATCTTCTTCTTCTTCTCCTTCTTGTTCTTTATTATTATTATTATTATTATTATTATTATTATTATTACTATTGTTGTTGTTGTTATTGTTGTTTTATAATTGTTGTTTATAATTTGTACAATTAACCTCCCTGTGAATAATACTAATAATACTACTACTAGTAGTAGTAGTAGTATTATTAGTATTATTGTTGTTGTTGTTTACAATTGTTGTTTATAATTTGTACAATTAACCTTCTTGTGGTTCAACCCTGGTCTTGCCGGGTTATTTATTACTTCGACGCTCCTGCACTTGGGAGAAGACAACAATCTTTTGGTCGTGTCAATAGACCTTGTTAAGAATAGTTACTAAGATGCGTCTCAAGAGTCACTTTAACAAAAGAGCTCCTTTACTTTGTCATCCTAGTAACAACAATTTTACACATGCTTTATGAAATAGAAAATACAGTTAGTTAATTTTTTTTTCAACTACCACTCTCTCCCCCCAACCAAAATGAGACATTATCCTCAATGTCCTAAGGTAGAAAGATAGAGTACAGAAGACATCATCTGAAATAAAAAACACTAACAAACCTGAAACACACTTAAATAACTATAAGAAATAACAAAACATAATAATAAAACCTAAAGACATAAAGATTCATAAATGAAGGCTCAAATCCAATTTAAGCTTTTTATGACTTTCCCTAAAAGATCAATTTATGCGACTCATAGATGGATTTGTTATAGGAATGAAAGATTGTAGTTGTCATTCAATTGCTCAGTGGTAGCAACAGAGATTATAATTTGTCTTGCCAAAGATGTTAGAAATTCTTGTTCCACAACATGATTAAGAAATGACAACAACTTGTCATAATAACTGACATGACTAAAAGATTAATGTCTTCTCCCAAGTGCAAGAGTGTCGAAGTAATAAATAACCCAGCAAGACCAAGGTCGAACCACAGGAAGGTTAATTGTACAAATTATAAACAACAATTATAAATAACAACAATAATATTAATAGCAATAATAATAATAATAATAATAATAATAATAATAATAATAATAATAAAGAAAAAGAAGGAGAAGAAGAAGAAAAGATGAGAACTTTGAGATGAAATATTAATGTAAGGATTAAACAATGATAATAACAAATGTCAAGGTTAAAGGTTCCACTAATGGTATGTCAAACAAGTATAGTATAAACTCTTATTATTCAATTGGAAACCACACATAAAGGAGGTTCCAATCAGATTATAGATCGTTAACATGATTACATTAGTTATCTTATTCGATTAATGCTAATACTTGTAAATCTTATCAAGCATTCATGATTCTAACTTATGTTAACAACAAATTAAGTTCCTTTCATAGCTCAGGTGTCGGTTATACCATACAATATGAACTATAAAAGTACCAAGCATTTGTTGTACCAAGTGTTATACAACATAAATCAAGATTAGTTATTTAACAAGCAAAGTATTAAAGAGTGAACAAGATAACAAATACAAAACATGTTAGTATCAAACATTAAAGTCCATATTGAGTTTACATTATACTTATTCTTACACCATTAATGTAACTTTTTCACCTTGACATAATAAACTTAGCTAAACATAATGAAAGAAAGAAACATTAATAAACAAGATAAGAACATAAATAAGATAAGAGTTAACTAAGTAAAGAAAAGGAAATGAAAGGCATAAACTTGATATTAATGAAGGTAAAGCATAAACATTACAAAAAATACAAAGAGAGAAAGGAAAAGCATTATCTTGATCTGGAAACCAAGATGCCTAAATACATGGCAAATGCCTCTTTTTATAGACCAAACTTGGGAACTATTGATTTGATAACTAATTGATGAGTGGGTCACCAACTCTTGACTTGGTGACAATCCTTATCTTCTCTTGTCTGCCCAAAATGTCATTGATAACATCAAAATTGGAACCACTTAAAAACATAAAAGTTGTAGGAAATTGTCTCAGCTTTCTTGTGTAAAAACTTTAGGTCATTTGGACTTCTAAAACTCCAGATATGGGCCAAATATTGAACAGTGCTCTAATTTGGACTTGAAAATGGCCTTTTTAGATCTCGGGCTCCATATGAAAGTTGTAGGCCTATGTATTACCTTTCCATCCATATAAAGTGGACCTAAAACTGAGATCTACAGCTCTAGATATGACCCAATTACCAAATAGTATTCTAGTTTGGATTGCAATGACATCTATTTTCTAAATTTGGCCATCTTTTTGTCCTTTCAATTTCAGTTCTTAAATTCATCAATCAATCCTTTCATTTGTGTGATAGGCCTGCATTTAAAATGAATATTTACCATAAATTAAAGGTATCTTATATTATTAGATATATTATTATAAAGCATGTTTTAGTTAAGGAGTTATTAATACTTCAAGTGTAAAATGATGACATAAAACCTTGATAAAAAAATGCACTTTTAAGTACTAATCAATAACCATTAACATTTAACAGACCTATGGGTTTATGATGAATGTGCAGTTGGACCTAAGAGAAAATATAAAAGATCTCTTTCATTATGCCTAGGCCACCTGGTAAGGCAATGAAGGCATCAACATGGTTAAACATTACATTCATTCGAATAAACATTGTAGAGACTTGTAGTTCCTCTCTAATTGTTTTTTCAATGATGTCCCCTTGTGCTAAAACTTTTGGGACGACCTCCAAAACTTGACTGCCTTCTAAAAATATAGCTACTAACACACCTCCCATTAACCCAAGACTACTTCCCTCATATAGTAAATGAATCTTTCTTTCAGCTAGCACTTGACCAAGATGATTTGCTGATTCTAAAAAACTCATTTTCCTTCCTAGGACTAGATCCATTGAAAACACAAACATTTCTTATATGATGACCTAAGGAACTTGCCATTTCTACACATTTCTGTATTTGTTGAATGTATAGGTTGAGTAGAAATGAAGAGAAGGAATAGAGGATTTTATAAATGAGAAATTAAAAAGACATTCATACCACCTATATATAGGTCAGTTGGAGTCTCATACACACACACTCTCTCTCTTTATTTATTTATTTATTTATTTTTGAAAAAGCATATATATGTACAGGTAGTTATGATTATGGCTCATATCTTCCCTTGGTTTTACGTCCAAGAACGGCTTAAATGCCTTTTATGGGTTGGA
>NW_011501260.1:23497-24547 GCF_000495115.2 Populus euphratica | reverse complement strand
TGATTTGACTTGATCCATGTGTTGACTTCCAAAACTACATGTACGTACATTGTATTGCCCCTTGGGATTTTGCTGTAGTTAAGATGGAAACTTCCTTTTCTCATGAAAACTGAGAGCATATATGAATTTTACAAGAGTATCTTTAAAATATGTTATGTTTTAAGGAAGTAGAGTGTTGATTGTCTCTTGCTTTTCAATGAATGCATACAAAGTTTCCTCAAAATTTCTTGTAGGAGGTGGAGCATAAGGAGGTGCATATCCATGATAATTTTAGAAATTATGGTGTGCTTGTGCTAGAATTGGTGGTTGTGAAGTTTTTGCATTGTCACTCTTCCAACTGAAATTTGGATAATTTCTCCAGTCAAGGTTGTATGTTTGTGAGTATGGGTTATGATTGGATCTTTGAAAACTATTTAAAGCATGAGTTTTTTTATGAAGACATTCCTTAAAAGAAGGCAGGGTTGGACAATCATTAGTTAATTATTTATTTGTTTCACAGATTTGACACGCAATGTCTTGAATATATTTTAATTGACCACTCTTTTTCAATTTAGTGCCTCAACTTTTCTAGCTAAAGATGTAAACTTAGCTTGAAGGTCATGATCTTTTTTAAGGTTATACATACCTCCATTAGATGTATGAGGTTGGATTTCACTTGCAGTCTTATACATGCCTATAGCGTCTTAATTTTGAGCATTTTTAGCTAGTAAGTCTAGGTACTCCATTGCTTTATTAGGGTCTTTATCTTCAAATGTTCCATTACACATCAATTCAACCATTTGCCTATCTCTAGGTGTTAACCCTTCATAAAAATATGAAACTAATCTGCATGTTTCAAAACCATGATGAGGGCAAGTATTAAGCAAGTATCAATGCCTATCCCAACATTAGTAAAATGTTTCTCCTGGTTTTTTAGTGAAATTGATTATTTTTCTTTTGAAAGAGTTTGTTCTATGAGATGAAAAAAACTTCTTTAAAAATTGGTGTTACATTTCATCTCAAGCATGAATGGATATTGGCCTCAAATTTTATAGCATGTTTTAGCTTTAT
>NW_011501260.1:22399-23193 GCF_000495115.2 Populus euphratica | reverse complement strand
TCTTCAGCCATATTTTCTAAAAATGATGAGGATACCTTACAAAGTTTACCATTTAATGCACGTGACAATGGAGAATTGAACTTTGCTATTTATTTTATTTTTTTATATGAGGTTATCATACTTTCAGAAAAACATCATGATATTTGATTGATACTCAATTTTATGATCATTTACTTTTTATACCATATTATTAAAAAATAATTTTAAAAAAGAATTAATTAAAGTGGGGAAATTATTATCCTCTCCTTTCTCCCAAGTGTCGAAGTAATAAATAACATGTTAAAACCGGGGCTGAACCACATAAAGGTTAACTGTATAAACTATATATATAAAAAAAGATAATAACAGAAAAGAAGTTGAAGAGAGTTTAGAGTAGTATCAAACATTAAAGTCCATGTTAAGTTTACACTATACTTCTTCTTACACCATTAGTGTATCCTTTTCACCTTCACATAATAAACTTAGCTAAATATAATGAAAGTGAGAAACATAAATAAACAAGATATGAACTTAAATAAGATAAAGTTAATTAAGGAATGGAAAGGAAATAAAATGTATAAACAAGATATTAATGAAAATAAAACTTTAGCATTACAAAAATATAAAGAGAGAAAGCAAAAGCATGATCTTGATCTGGAGACCAAGATGCCTAAATGCATGGCAAATGCCTCCTTTTATAGGCCAAAATTGGGAACTATTGATTTGATGACTAATTGATGAGTGGGTAGCCAACTCTTGACTTGGTGACAATCCTTATATTCTTTTGTCTGCCCAAAACATCATTGATAACATCA
>NW_011501260.1:11739-22324 GCF_000495115.2 Populus euphratica | reverse complement strand
ATTTGGACTTCTAGAACTCTAAATATGGGCAAAATACTGAACAGTGTTCGTGCTCCAGGACAGATTCGGACTTCTTTGTTGTTGCTATAATTTAGACTTGAAAATGGCATTTTTAAATCTTGGGCTCCATGAAAGTTGTAGGCCTATATCTTACCTTTCCATTCATATAAAGTTGATCTAAATCCGAGATCTACAACTCCAGATATGAACCAATTACTAAATAGTGTTCCACTTTGGACTGTACTAGCATTTCTTTTCTAAGTTTAGCCATCTCTTTGTCCTTTCAATTTCAGTTCTTAAACTCGTCAATCAATCATTTTGTTTATGTGATAGGTCTACATTTAAAATGAATATTTACTATAAATTAAAGGTATCTTATATTATTAGATATGTTATTATAAAACATGCTTTAGTTGAGAAGTTATTGATACTTCAAGTGCAAAATGATGATATAAAACCTTGATAAAAATGTAATTTTAAGTACTAATCACTCTCCTAAGAGATACTCAATCTTACGATGTCAAACATCATAAATCTTTTAACTATGTTTGTCTATATGGTTCAAGTCAGTAATAATACTTTTAGATATAATCATATTAAGTGTTATTAACACCACTTATAAATATTAGTATTTAGTACAATTTAAATGATATTTATCGTCACTCAATTCTAAATTAAACCATTACTAATTGACATGATCAAAAATTGATATTTTATCCAAAATGCAGGAGTGTCAAAGTAATAAATAACCCGACAAGACCAGAGTGGTTCCATAAAGAGGTCAACTATATATATATATTAAAAGAGATCTTTAAGATGTGAGATTTATATAAGGATTAAAAAATAATAAAAATAGATATCAAGGTTAGAGGGTCCACTAATGGTATTAGAAAAATGTATAGTATAAACTCTTTTTATTACTCAATTAGAAACCACACACAAAAGAGGTTCCAATCGGATGATTTATCCTTGATAGTTCATTATGAATTGTTAACATAATCATATTAATTATCTTATTTTAGTAACATTATACTTTTAAATATTGTTAGGAATTCATGCTGCTAACTTATGTTAACAACAAATTAAGTTCCACTCATAACAATGATGTAGGCCGAAGACTATGAAGGATTAAACATTTGATGTACCAAGTGTTATATTACACAAATCTATATTAACCATTTAACAAGCAAGGTATTACGAATTGACAAGATAAAAAGATAAGACATATTAATAACAAACTTTCTTGGATATAAACATTGAAGTTTATATGGAGTTTATATTATACATATTCTAACACCATTAGTGAAACCTTTTTACCTTGATATTATTAACTTAGATAAACATAATGAAAAAAAGAATATAGATAAATAAGATAAGAATATAATTATATATGTATACAAAAAAAAAAATGAAAAGCATGAACAAGAGATTAAGAAAAATATAACATGGAATAAAACATGAACATTACAAAATACAAAGAAGAGTAAGAGTATGATCTTGATCTAAATAACCAAGATGCCTAAATGAATGGCAAATGCCTCCTTTTATAGGCTAAAATTCATAACTATTCATTTGGTAAATGATTGTTGATATAGTGACCTACTATTGATTTAATGGACTTGGTGGACAACAACACTCAAGTATTTTGGCTAGATGAAATGATATTGATGCAATTAGAATTTGGAAATGTATTCTTCATGAAAGTTATTGAAAATCATCTTCTCTTTCCACCTAAAAAATGTTAAAGCATTTGGATCACTAAATCTTGAGAAATGGCTAAAATACTGAGTAGTGCTTTTTATAGATGCGGTGGATAGCCCTCAAGCCCTTGTTTGGATAAAATTCATTACTAACATCATAATTTGAGTAAGTGATCTTCATGAAAGTTGGTGGATATTATCTTATATTTACACCCACGAAATTTAACAATATTTTTCCTTCTAGAACTCCATCCATGGATAAAATTCTGAGTAGTGTTTGGGTTGAATTGTAAGACAGATTTTGACTTCTCTTTTATGGCTAAGCTTTGAATTTAAAAAGGTAGATTTGGGTCTTTCACTCTATGAAATTTGTAGACCTATCTTAACTTTCCAAAACAATAAACTAAACATCAATTTAAGGTCCACAACTCTAGATATGATCAAATGACTGAATGGTGTTCTAGTTTGATCTAGCATTTCTTTTCTAACCTTAGCCCTTCCTTTGTCCTTTTATTTTCAATAGTTAATCACATCAATCAATTTTTTGAATTGTGAGATTTGCTTATATTTAAAATGAACATTTATCATAAATTAAAGCTATCTTATATTATCAGACTTGTTATTATAAAACATGCTTTAGTTAAGGAGTTAGTGATATTTCAAGTGCAAAATGATGATATAAAACTTTCATAAAAGTGCATAAGTACTAATCAATAATCTAACGTATACAATAAAAATGAAAAGAATGTTAAATACTTAATTAATTTCTAATTGTATGGTCTAATTATTATTAAAATTTTAAATGAGTGCAAAATTATAGTTACTAGTTTCAACAAACAATACTTACTAATCAAATTACAAATATATTCATCTACATACATACAATGTAATTAGAAATTATATTACATAAAATATGCAATTCAAAATAAACAACCAATTATCTTAACAAAAAAAATACTAAAAAATTAAGAATAATAAATGTCAAAATTACTTTATATTGTAGGTACATAAATAGGATCTCCAATTACATCATCTACTTCATCAAAGTCATCTCTTCCAAGTTCATTCTACTAAAACCATGGAATAAATTTAGCAACAACACCTAAACGACCTATATTTCTTTTAATGCGTTGTATACCCTTTTCAGTATACTAACATTTCATCTCAAATAGTATTTCATCAGTGAGATTGTTGAAATCTAAATATTCGAACCTATATTCCAATGATAGTCATATTGACATCTATTTTTCAAGTAAAGGATTGAGAATGATTAACATTTGATGTTTTATATGGAATTCATAAACACCACTCATAATTAGTTTACTCATACAATGATATATATAATCAATATGCTCTTGAATTTTGTAAACAAGATTGATGGTATAGTTCAATAAATTATCATTTTGTTGTTGCTATCCACTACAACATAAAATACTTCAAAAGCACATAAATAGTATAATCAAGGTTATAACAAATAGGCTTTGAGGCGTGAAAATGAGTATTTTTAAGGTATTAATTGTCCTCACTATATTTGATGTACAGTAAAATAAATTGTCGCTCCCTAGCGAGCGGAGCGCGGCGATCCTCGATTGATTCCAGGTCTTTTTTGTTTTTTCATGAATAAAGGAGTCGCCACCTAGTATTATGGTCACTAAGAAACCTAACTGGTCTTTCAGAGATTCTAAGGCAAGGGACTGGACGCGTAAAGGGAAAGTATTAGCACCCATAGTACGTCCTACCTAACGTAAGCTGCTTGGTGTTTGGTTTGCTTTATAATTGCTACGGTGTTGATGTTTTCTAATCCCATCAGTTTTCCTAGGTTTGATTCCAACTAAATTTATTAAGATAGAAATCCAAGGAGATTTCATGTGCTTTAAAAGCTTATTTTTTCCTTAGTATAATAAGAGTTTGCGACTCGTAAATTGCAAGGAGGGAGGACAAAGATTTTGAAATCTAAGAAAATTCAAAGCGCTTTAAAAAGACTCGTTTTGCCTTAGTATTTTATACTTTTACGAATCATAAATCATGGAGTCAAAAGTTGAAATGTCTTCAATTATAATTAAGGCTTCTTTCAAGGATGTGTGATAACTTATTATTCCTAGAAAATTATTTTGGATATTTATCACTTAGAGTTTTTTATCCAAATATTAACAGTGAATAATAATAAATTATTCCCAATAATATTTTGAATATTCATCCCTTTGAGATTTCTTTATCCAAACATTATCGATAAATAATAGATGAATTTCTCCTAAAATAAATTTTTTGTATTTTTTTTAAAATATTGGCCAATACCCTATGAAGTTTTAAAGACATGTTGTAAAATCTAGAAATACAAAAAAATAATTTTATTGTGTTTAAGAAATCCATCCTAAAATACATTTTCAAAACTTCTAATATTTTTTTTATATAAAAAAAACGTTCAAAACATATTAGAGTATTGACTGTATACAACACATAAAAATACTTTTTATATTTTTCTTTGTTGAAAAACACAAACATCATATTTAAATCATAATTAGAGTCAACAAACCACCTATCAATCAAATTCTTAAATTTTTAATAAATCAGTTATTAAATTCCAAAAAATACATAAAAACATATTCCAAAAAAATATATAAAAACATGTTCGTATATTTTTATAAAAAATCCTTAAAATATTGGATTATATACAAATTAAAACACTTTTTTTCTTCTTTTGATTTTTTAACATTTACAAAACATACATAAAATAAAATAAAAACACACACACACACATCTTTTTTTATATGTTTTTCTCCTACACCCACATTTACATGTTAACAATCATCAAAATTCAAAATAAATCAAACAACACATCACATAAATAAAAAAATTATATAATAGCCCCTAAAAATCAAGGGAAACTGCAAGGGAAACTGCTGGGAAGGTTTCTAGAAAATGCGAGAATAGTGACGATGCACCATCCCACTGGCAGTGCGTTGGTTCACGCACCATCGCTAGAAAACCAGAGGATCTGAACAGCTTCCTCCCTTCTTTCCTCACCGGCGGTGACAAACACCATTACTTGCAAAAGTAAAAAAATACACAACATAGTTGGTTTTAATTTTTCTTTCTTTTTTAGATCTGCTCTCGACCTTCTTTCCTTTCTTCCAGATCTGTTTCACTATAGATTTGTTTTTGGGTTTTGCCTTGTTCTCCCCTGCTTATGGTAGCTGGGACTGTGGGAGCTACTGTGTTGAGGGCTGCTCCGGAGTTGGTTTTGGTAGAGGCCAGTCGGGGCTGATGAGGGAAAACCTGCTGTGGTTGACGACAGTGGAAGAGATGGGGACCGATGGGTATGTGGCTGGCTGGGAAGTGTGGTTGTTCTGTAGGGAAAGATCATGTTTTTTTTAGAGAAGGAGGCCACTCCTCTTGGCGAAACAGGAGAGAGCGGCCAGGAGAGGGTAGTGTTGTGGTCGGCTTTCAAAGGGAGGGGGCAGCTTCTCCTTGGCTCGGGGAGGAAAGGCTGCTGAGCAAGGAAAGGAAAGGCTTTGGCTGGCGGCTGAGGGAGAAGATAGGGAGCTCCTGTTAGGGTGGCGGCCGATGAAGAAGAAAACCAACAGGGAGGGGCTCTGTGTTGTCGGCTAAAAAAAAAAGAAGAAAAAGATGGCTGGGGGGCTCTGTTTGTCTCATAGCTCTGTAGCTTCTGGTAAAAAAAGAGGGGATTGGCTGAAGGCTTGGGAAGAAAAAAAATATATCAAAAGTAAGGGGGCGCTGGATTGTTGGCTTGTTTTTGGTCCAGGTCCGGGGGCAGCCACAATGGCTTTTTAAAAAAAAAGAGAGAATAGGATTCGGGTTTTTTTGGTTCGCCCTCTATTTTTTATTTCTAAATTGCTTTCTTCGTGAATATTCTCCCCCATTATGCATATTGTTGGAGGTTTATTTATATAGAAGTTCTCTATATATGTTATTTAAGGAGACATTGTAATAATTATTATAGAGATTATCTTTTATAACTAGTAAGATATATAATATTTTATATTGTAGAAATTGTATTCCATAACCACCTATAACAAATCCTGTTTACATGGTATTTTATATTATAATGATTATTTTTCATAATCAGTACGAAGCAAATTAGACATTGTAATAATTATTATAGAGATTATAGTTTATAACCAGCACCAACAAATTCTATATTTATAATATTTTATATTACAGAAATTGTATTCCATAACCACCTATAACAAATTTTGTTTATATGGTATTTTATATTGTAGTAATTAATTTTTATAACCAGTACGAAGCAAATCATATATATGATTTAGTAATTATCTCTTTGACATATTGCTTTTTTAAAATTAGCTCCCTCATGTTCTATGTTATCGTCTTTATTTTTATTATTTTTATTACTTTTTATTTATCAAAACATGGGTCAAAAATCAGGTAGTAACATAAATATACATTCAGGATACAACAAAGCCTTAAATTTATAGATCACAACTTTTATAAGTTTATTAAGAAGTTCTATTTTGTTTTTGATAAACATAAATAGAGAGTTTGTAGAAAAAAATTAGTGAGAAAAAAAGATTTTTTCTTATAATTTTTTTTATCAGCATTGAACTAGTATTTATAAATAAAATAACATCCTTTAATATCAAATCAATGTGTCTATGAAGTTTAGAGACATACCTCTTCAAATCAATGTATCTATAGAATTTAAAGACACACCTCTATAAACCAATGTCTATAGAGTTAAAATTCACACGTCTTCAAACCAATATGTCTATAGAGTTTAGAAAACACATGTCTTCAAACCAATGTGTCTATAGAGTTTAAAAGATACACACCTCTTCAAACAAATTATTTGAACAATTTGTCAAAAAATGTCATGCATAATTATTAGATTAATTAATTCTAAAAATTTAATTAATTATCTCTAATTAGTGAATTTAAAAATAATAATAAAAGGAATTTATGTTAAATAATGTCAAATGCCATCATAACCATTTAAAAAAACTAGGAACAAAAAAAAAATATATGATACAATTAGTATAGTCAAAAGTCAATGCCTTTGTCTTTAGAAATGTAAATCTGACAAACATTTTAAGAATCTCTCTTTTAAATAATATATGGTGCAATCATTGATGCAAACAAAGAACTAACATGTATTTATTTATATATCAGGAAAAAAAATGTTTATACAAAAAATAAATATATTGCATAAAATCAAACAGAAAGCATATCATAAAACCATGCTTTGATACCAATATAGAACTAAAAGGAAACTTACATTTGACATGAGAATTCGCTTTCTTGTTTTGATACTAATGTAGAACTGAAAGGAAACTTATAAGTGATTTGAGAATTCACTTTCTTGTTTATAGATCAATTACTTTAGTATCATTTTAATTATTAGAACCATATTAATATTTTATAGTATGAATATTTTTATAAATCTTGTTAAATTAATTAGAGAGTTTAAGATGGAAGAAGAGAAAGAGAAAAATATTCTTTCAACTTATTAGAACCATATTAATATTTTATAGTACGAATATTTTTATAAATCTTGTTAAGTTAATTAGAGAGTTTAAGATGGAAGAAAAGAAAGAGAAAAATATTCTTTCAATAAATGAAAACTTACACCTTGATATAGGTTATGTCCCTATATATTTATAAATAGAGGAAACAATTATTTTTTTTAGTAACTTCTCTAAATACTTGGACCATGTTCATCCGAAGTGAATCAAGACTAAATTAATAACCAACAAAGTGAAAATGAATTTTAAAAATAGATTTTTTGGGTTTTAAAAGTCAAAACCTAACTTTTCAACCACTTGAAATGTCTGGGATTTAACTAGTAAGAGATGCGTAGTCTCCCTAATTAAAAAAAAAAAAGGCTCAATCATACAGACTTACCATTATAAGCCCACACGTAGTTGGTCTCCTTTTTTTGGGTTAGCCCATATGGTTGTACTTTTTTTATATTTTTTATTAAGTTTAGTTAAAATTCATTAAAATAAAATAATTAAAATTTGATTTAGGATGTTAGACCATTCAATATCATTCAATTTTATTTTATTTTTCAAATAAGTTTTATAATTTTTTTTCTAATATTAGCAAGAACTTTTTTTTATAGCCATTGATATTAAAAAAAAAAAGCTTAAAGTTTCATCAAAATTCATTATAATAAAGATTATATTTAAGATATTGTTTCATTAGATAAGATTCTAGTTTTATAATTTTATCAATCATTTTGCTTAATTATTATATATTAAACTACTATGTAATTGTTTTTTTTAAGTTTGTGATAATTATAGTTTTCACAAATGTTGTTTTTCAAATTGTTGAAGAAAAACTACATCTTTTTCTTTATAATTTTATTTGTTGTCTTTCCTACTAGTATCTTGTTTTATTATCGTATATCTAATTAAAAATAAATTCCAAGAAATTCCTTATAATCAAATGCGAGTAGTATATTATTTTTATTTGTTGATACATTAGCATCAAGATTATCAAAACATGATTTTTTAATTAAAAATTGCTTTTATAGTTTTGACAAGCTATAATTTAAAAAATAATTATTATGATAAAACAAATATAAAAAACAAGGTAGCGCGTTAATAAAATTAAGGGGTGATAGTTATGGAGATACCTTTTTATCCTTGATTTCAAATTGTTTGATTTGTTTTCAATATTTATTTTAATTGCTTTTGAGTTTTATTAAATATACAACACATCTAAAAAAATATTTTTAATACTAGAAAATTATTTTATTTCAATAGACTTTGAGTTATTATTTTCTTGCAAATAATAATTTTATAGTTATATAACTATATAAAAAATTTAAAAAACTCCTTATAACATGAGATTAGATATCTTAATACTTTTTTTAAATTGAAAAGTATTTATGAAAAACAACATTCATCATGATAATAAACACATACTAAATACATGTATTAAGTTTTTAGCTTGTAATTAATTTTTTTCCTTGATATTAAAAAAACATGTTAATAATATCTATAAAAACAATTTATGCTTGATTTGTTTTTTAATCTAACTCGCAACAAATCATGGATAGGTGATAGTTACCATTGCACTTATATTGTCCCGTTTTAGCTAGATCTTTGTTATGAAAAATTTAATTTGTTAATATTTTGGTTTAATTGTTGCTTGGGATATGGGGCTCAATAGTAAATGATATTCATAGATACATGAGAGAGTAGTCATCCCGGGGTTTTCAATTTTTTCAATAGTTGCAAACACTTAAGTCCTTATATTTTATAATTACTTAATTCAATCATTGCATCTCAAAATTTATTTGTAATTGAATCCTTGGAATCAAAATCTTCTCCTTAAAAGAGTGATTTCAAAATATTGTTTCTTTTTTCACACATAAGATTTAAGATGATATTTATACAAGATGTTTACTATATAAGAAAATCAAAACTAAAAAAAATTAATAATTATTAGGTTTTTTGAGTTTTGACAAGCTCAATCATTATTTTTATCTCATGCTTGTTAGTTTTGATTAGTTTGCTTCTACTATCTACTAGTTCGTAGTGGCTCAGTTATAGGATATGTTTGGTATAGTGATTGTTTTTATAATTATTGTTTTAAATTTTTTTTCTTAAAAATCACTTTTGTTGAGGTTTGTTTTAAAAATTTAAGTATTTGGTTAAAACTGTAATTGAAATTTGGATTGAATAAAAAATAATTTTATATGTTTAGTTAATATGCTTTTTATATTGATGTTTTATTGTGAAATTATTTACACACACACACAGATATATATATATATATATATATATATATATATATATAATTGCAAAATATTTTTGATTTATAATTATAATTACATAATGAAACAAATAATCCTTGTACTCTATTCTTTTATTATCCCTTCAAATTATTTGAAATTCTATCACGTATAAAATCCATAGATGAAGGCCCCTACAATCCTTAACTATTTGAGTGAGTTACAATATGAGGCAAAAAGTCAGTCAGAATAAAATTAGAATTACAATTATATTTAGTAAAAACCACATCATCTTGCAATCTCCTTCTAATATACTTATGTAGTGTCATTGATGCAATTACAATCTCAACTTGTTTTTTATATAGATAAGCATTCATATTTTGTAAAATTCTCCACCTTTGTTTCCATACCCCAAAAGATCACTCTATCACGTTACATAGTAATGAGTGTGCACGATTGATTAGTACTTAAAAATATATTTTTATTAAGATTATATATTATCATTTTGTACTTGAAGTATCAATAACTCCTTAACTAAAGCACGCATTATAATAACAAGTTTAATACTATAAGATACCTTTAATTTATAGTAAATGTTTATCTTAAATGCTGGCCTATCATATAAATCAAAGAATTTATTAATGAGTTCAACTACTAAAATTGAGAAGACAAAGCGAGGGTGAAGCTTATAAAAGAGATGTTGGTTCAGTCCAAACTAGAACACTATTCAGTTATTGGATCCTATCTAGAGTTGTAGATCTTGGATTTTAATTTTGTTTATATGGCTAGAAAGCTAAGACATAAGTCTAAAACATTCATATGGAATGCAAGACTCAATTCTGCTGTTTGGAAGTCCAAATCTTAGCAACAATAGAAAAGTTCAAATATGTCCTGCAGCCTAGATATTATTCAGTGTTCAACCCATATCTCGAGTTCCATAAGTTTAAATAACCTCTTTTTTTTATGGAAAGCTAAGACAATTACCTAGAACTTTCATGAATTAAATTTGTTCAAATTCATATGTTAGCAATGATGTTTTGCAGTTCATTTTTTCTTCTCCTCAGTTTTTCACCATTCTTTTCCTCTCCATGCTGCTCTGCGTTCTTCACCAGCGATCTGAAGCATTTTTTGTTGTGAAAAGGCATTTGTCATGCATTTAAGTATT
>NW_011501260.1:7946-11601 GCF_000495115.2 Populus euphratica | reverse complement strand
TATCTTATTTATGTTCTTATCTTGTTTATTTATGTTTCTCTTCTTCATTATGTTTAGCTAAGTTTATTACATCAAGGTGAAAAGATTACAACAATGGTGTAAGAATAAGTATAGTATAAACTAAACATAGACTTTAATATTTGATACTAACATGTTTTATACTTGTTATCTTGTTCACTTTTAATACTTCGCTTGTTAAATGGTTAATCTAGATTTATATTGTATAACACTTGGTACAACAAATACTTGGCACTTTCATATCCCAACCGCATGGTATAACCTGCACTTGTGTTATGAAAGGAACTTGATTTGTTATTAACATAAGTTATAATTATGAATACCTGACAACATTTACAAGTATTAGCATTATTTGAATAAGATAACTAATGTAATTATGTTAATAATTTATAATCTGATTGGAACCTTCTTTGTATGTGGTTTCTAGTTGAGTAATAAAAAGAGTTTATAGTATACTTGTTTGAAATACCATTAGTGTATCCTCCAATCTTGATATTTGTGTTTATCATTGTTTAATCCTTACATTAATCTTACAATTCAAAGTTCTCTTTAACTTATTATTATGATTCTTGTTGTTGTTGTTGTTTATAATTTATATAGTTAACCTCCCTGTGGTACAACCTCAATTTTCAAGTTATTTGTTACTTCGACACTCTTGCACTTGGAAGAAGGCATCAATATTTTGGTCATATCAACGATTAAACACTTCTTCTTGACCACTTGGTTGTCCACGATGCCTAAAATCTTTTAAGTGATACCTCTTGTCTTTATTAGGACCTACATACCCATACTCATTGGGATATCCGGCATCAACCAAATAGTTTTTGCCTACAAATAAGAACAACATGCTAATTATTTTCAATAACTAAAAAAGAATATTATATAACTTGAATTACCAGCTTTTTAATTTATATAAAATCGCAACCTTGTAGTGGTTGCTGAAATTTTATACGAATATTATCAATAGCCTTAAGAAATAGAAATATTACCACCTTTTCAATAGAACTCATTATTGTTTTTTTAGGTTTTAAGCCATAATATGTTTCTAAATCATTACAAGGACTCAATAAAGTTGTTGTATCTATCATAAACATGTTGATACATCATTTCTATGACTCTTAAAACTTCATTCAACCAACACATCCCTATATTATATGACACTATAATGGTGAATGTGCAATTGAGCCCAAGAGACTTTAGTTCTTTATGTATATAATTAATATAATACATGTCTTCAACTCTAATTGTGCATATAATTGACTTATTTATATCAAACTATCTCCTTAAAAAAATTCACCATCATCATCACTTTCACTATCATTGTCATCATCATCGTCATTATTATTATTGTCATTATCGTTGTTGTCATTTCCATCATTCACATCTTCAATATCAGCAACTGAGGCACCACTACCTTCACAACTAGGATAATTAATGTGATCTACAATGTGGTTGATTACATTATCATAATTGTCATCAAAATCTTTATTAAATAGGGCATTAAATCGTGGATCATCCATATCTTCAAATACATGTAAATAAAAAAAATTAATAGGTTGTTAATAAAATACCATAAATCTAATCAAATATCATTCAGTAATAAAAAAAATAATTGAAGACTTGGAAAGAATAACTTTATCACAAACTTACCAAGCCTAAGAAGGTGTTTCACTTGCTTATAACAAATGCAGTTGCGATGTTTGTTCTAAAAATAGTTATTTTATTGGAATACATGATAGAAGCATCCCTCCTTATATAGAAAAAAGTAAATGATGCCTTGCATGAACAATTTGAGTTTGTTTGTAGACATTGTTGAAATAAGCATATCTATCTTTTGTACATGTTTTGCTTTCAATATAATTGTTTGCACAAGTTCTAACATTCATGAGCTATAAAATTTAAATTTGGATATTCTTTTATATCAAACATCTTGATACTTTCATGTGGCATTAACCAAATTATTGTCTTGCTTTTATTATTCAAGATTTTTATCCCTATATTTTTGTCTTTATTATTCAAGATTCCTTGTCCTTATATTTTTGAAATTTTTATTTGTATGGTCAATTGCACTCTAAAACCTATAACATGTATCATTTTCATTAGTAGCTTTTGTCAAATAGACATTCATTTGTAGCCTTTGGTCATCCTTTACTTTTATGCCATTTATTTTCTTCGTTTTATACATTTTTCTTGTGCTGGTTGATTGTTTTCACCTTTATTATCATTCTCCTACTTTCATTTTTTATTATGTTGGCTTCCATTTTATACAAGGCTTCCTTCTATTTTTTAAAACCTACTTTCATTTTTTATTATGTTGGCTTCCATTTTATTTGGGTAATAAAGCTACTACTATACAAGGCTTCCTTCTATTTTTTAAAGTATGGTATTATATTAAAAGTTACACATCGTAACATAAATACTTTAAAAATTTCTCATCCAAAATGCTGCACTTTGTAATATTTATTTCCACTAATATTCACAACAGACATACGTATTGAATTATTGAAATAAACATTCATAAAAATAAAAGTATTCATATTTATGTAAATAGTTATACTCACTAAAATATTACATGTTTACATTAAATTAAACGACATCGAGCTAAACAATGCAATAACACAACATCCATAAAAAAGAATCTATTTTGGAACAACAATTAATCTTTTAAATTGAAATCCGAATAAAAATAAATACAAACAACCCAACAATCCAATAACTCATATAATAAATCCATAACTATAACAAGTTTTAAATAAAGATACAAAGCAATTAAAAACAATTGAAATGGATATGCCCACTTCTCACAACTTCAAATATTGAATAATATAATGAATGAAATCAACTTCTATAAATGGAAACTATTCTTTTCAAAACTGACAGCTCATTATTCTGCAAATGTAAACATGTATAAATAAATTATCAAGCTTGTCAATAACATAACATATTAAATTTACACGGCACTTTAACGTAATTAATAAATTAACACTTTAGAAAATAAAATCATGTCATGTCAACTAAACACATTTACTTTGTGCATACATTAGCTTTAACCATTTTAACTTCTCTTCAAGACCACCTATACTATACCACATTTCTCTTTTCCTTCTTAAACTCAGATAATCCATAGCAAAGTCATAAAAATCTTTTTGTAATCATCAATTGAAACTCTAGGAATTGAGTGGTCCTTGGCCATCACCTTGGGAATATTACAGCCTTACCAATTGACACGATCAAAGAGTTAATTTCATATTCCAAGTTTAGGAGTGTCAAAGTAATAAATAACCTGGTAAAACCGAAGTCGTTTCACAAGGAGGTCAACTATATAAATTATAAATAATATATATAATTTAACAAAGAGTTAAAGAGATCTTTAAGATGTGAGATTAATGTGAGGATTAAAAAATGATAAAAATAATTATTAAGGTTAGAGGATCCATTAATGGTATTAGAAATAAGTATAACATAAACTTTTTTTATCACTCAACTAGAAATCATACATAAAGGAGATTCCAATCGGATAATTTATCCTTTATAGTTCATTATAAATTGTTAACATGATCATATTACTTATTTTATTTTAGTAACACTAATTAGTACTTAAAAGTGCATTTTTATCAAGGTTTTATATCATCATCTT
>NW_011501260.1:0-6198 GCF_000495115.2 Populus euphratica | reverse complement strand
CCTTCTTTTAAGGAATGTCTCCATAAACAAGCTCATGCTTTAAACAATTTCCAAAGGGCTAACCACAACCCATACTCCCAAACATACAACCCTGGTTGGAGAAATCACCCAAATTTTAGTTGGAAGAGTGAGAACAACAATGCACAAACTTCATAACCACCGTTTCAAGCACACCACAATTTCCAAAAATCTCATGGATATGCACCTCCTTATGCTCCACTCCTAGAAGAAATCTTGAGGAAACATTGCATGCATTCATTGAAAAGCAAGAGACAATCAATACTCAACTTGTTCAAAACATGACAGATTTTAAAGATACTCTTGCAAAATTAACATCTGCTCTCAATTTCTAAGAGAAAGGTAAGTTTCCATCTCAACCACAACAAAATCCCAAGGGGCAATACAATGCAAATGCAAGTAGTTCCGGAAGCCAACACATGGATCAAGTCAAATCAGTCACCACTCTTCGCAGTGGTAAGGTTATTGAAAAACCCTCTCTTGAACCTTATGAGAAAGATGATGAGTCAATCTTTAAGGGTAAGGAAGGGGTTGAATCTGAAAATTGCAAAGAAAAGACTGATTCTCTGCCAGCACTTCCATTTCCTCAAGCCATGACCAAACAAAGGAAAGTCAATCACAACTCTGAAATTTTTGAAATTTTCAAACAGGTAAGGATCAATATACCTTTGCTGGATGCTATTAAACAGGTTCCTTCCTATGCTAAATTTTTGAAAGATCTATGCACTATGAAGAGGAAACTGAATGTGAAAAAGAAAGTCTTTCTAGTCGAACAAGTAAGTGATATTCTTCAAAACAATAATGCTTTGAAATATAAAGACCCTGGTTGTCCTACAATTTCTTGCTTTATTGGAGAGCATAAAATTGAAAGAGCCTTACTTGATCTTGGAGCTAGTGTGAATTTACTTCCATATTCAGTTTTTCAGAGTCTCAATCTAGGTGAGTTAAAACCAACTTCTATATCTCTTTTACTTGTCGATAGATCTGTAAAAGTGCCTAGAGGAATAATTGAAGATGTGTTAGTACAAGTCGATAAATTCATTTATCCTGTGGATTTTATTGTCTTAGACACAGAACCTGTTGAAGCATGTAATTCATTTCCTGTTATTTTAGGACGTCCGTTTCTTGCAACCTCTAACGCATTGATTAATTGTAGGAATGGACTGATGAAGCTATCATTTGGAAACATGACATTGGAGATGAATATTTTCAACATTTGCAAGCAACCTCGAGATGACAATGATTTACAAGAAGTAGATCATATTGATGAATTCGTTTATGATCAACTTGAATCTACTTTAAGTAAAAATGAATTGGATGAAACTGAAGATTTGCAAATGATTTATTCTGAGGAAGAAATCACGAATAACAAACGCACAGAAAATGTTGATGCGAATCTTTTGTCAACAGTGACAACAGATTCGACATCTAACATCACACCAATCGATGATTACTTTCCTAACGAATCCTTACTTTCTCTTAGTCCAATGCCTTGGTATATTAAAAATATCAATTTTCTTGCTTTAGGAGATTTGCCAATTGATTGGAGTACTCAAGACAAAGAAAAGTTTTTGAACGAAGTGAAGAGCTTTTACTGTGATGACCCTAACTTATTCAAATATTGTCCTGATCAAATATTTCAAAGATTCATTCCCGACAATGAGGTAAGTAGTGTCATTAAACTTTGTCATTCTGAAGCATGTGGAAGTTATTTCTCGTCAAAAAAGACAGCTACAAAAATCTTTCAAAATGGATTTTATTGGCCCACCATGTTCAAAGACACACATGCATTCTGCAAAACTTGTGAAAATTGTCAAAAGATTGATACTGGTCAAAAAGTTTTGTTTTATAATTCTCAACTCTATTCATTCCCTAGAGAGCTAAGATCAAGATGGAACAATCCTTATGGGGCTTGTGATATTGAGAATTCAATGAATGACAATGATTTTAAGGAAAATGGACATCGTTTGAAAGCTTACTTTGATAATTTTCCTAGTGAAAATGAATCAACTGGTTTGAATGATCTTGTAGATAAAGGTTGATTATTTTGTTTTTCTTACATTGTTTTTGTGTTTCTTTTTGAGTGATTTTTTTGCAAGTTTCTCTCACCCCGGTGAAATGGCGGATAACGGTACTCCGTGACTTAAGTCGGTTCTTTCAGTTTCCCATAATTACTGATATCTGTGTATATATCTGTGCAATTCTTTGAATCTCTCTTCCAATTCTCATTTGAAAATGGACACTAATCTTGAAAAATTAAAAAAGTATTTTCCCGCTCTGCCTCAGAATGCGATTACAAAAATTTACCGTGCTAGATGTGTAAGATTGAGATTGTTAATGAATCATGGAATTCCTGAAGATATTCGCTGGTTGATTGAAGCAAAGGTCCGATTATCAGGTGAGTCCTCTAACTTCATTTCACACATGCCTGGAACAGGTAAAAGCACTTTTGCAAAGAAGCGTCGTGCAAAACGACTGGATGTCTGTCATCGATGTGCTAGATGGACTTGTAATACACAATGTCGTTCTTTAGGAATGGTATCTATAAACCGTGAAGATAAAATACAATTCATTAAGGATGGCCTGAGTAAGGAGTCTTTAGATAATCTTCTATTAACTCTTGAGACGCATCCTAGTGGAGATGTGCATCGTGCAATTCATGATTTATGGCCACTATTTCATAAAGAACATGATCGACTTAGTCTTGGGAATCTGACTAAAAAAGACCCTGTTTGCTAGTTTTTAAGAAAACTGGATGGGAAGCCTATCCCCGACCCATAGAGGGCGTTTAAGCCGTTCTTGGACGTAAAACCAAGGGAAGATGTGCGCCACAATCACAATTACCTGTACATACACATGTTTTTTTTAAAAAGAGAGAGAGAGAGTGTGAGACTCCAGCTGACCTACATATAGATGTTATGATTGCCTTTCCAATTTCTCATCTATAAAACCCTCTTTTCCTTCCTTTCATTTCTACTCAACCCATACATTCAACAAATACAGAAGTGTGTAGAAATGGCAAGTTCCTCAGGTCATCAAATAAGAAATATTTGTGTTTTCGGTGGATCTAGTCTTGGGAAAGAGAAGGAGTTTTTAGAATCAGCAAATCATCTTGGTCAGGTGCTAGCTGAGAGAAAGATTCATTTAGTGTATGGGGGAGGCAGTCTTGGGTTAATGGGAGGTGTGTCAATAGCTGCATTTTTAGGAGGTAGTCAAGTTTTGGGGGTCGTCCCTGAAGCTTTGGCACAAGGGGACATCATTGGAAAAACAATTGGAGAGGAACTTCAGATCTCCACAATGTCGGCTCGAATGAATGCAATGTTTAACCATGCTGATGCTTTCATTGCTTTACCAGGTGGTCTAGGCACATTGGAAGAGATCTTTCATATTTCCTCTTGGGCTCAATTGCACATTCACCATAAACCCATAGGTTTGTTAAATGTTAATGGTTATTATGATAAGTTGTTGTCTTTTCTTGATCATGCTGTGGAACAGGAATTTGTAACATCTTCTGCACGACAAATCATAATCTCTGCTGCTACTGCTGAACAATTGATTGACCAACTACAATCTTTCATTCCTGTGATTGATCCTTCCATGTGTCGCAT
The DNA here is from genome assembly GCF_000495115.2 of Populus euphratica. Classification (NCBI taxonomy): domain Eukaryota; kingdom Viridiplantae; phylum Streptophyta; class Magnoliopsida; order Malpighiales; family Salicaceae; genus Populus; species Populus euphratica. The sequence goes on along the minus strand of NW_011501260.1, from coordinate 2,572 downwards.
AAATTGGTCATCTAAGGAAAGCCGTAAAAAGCTTAGATTGGATTTAAGCCTTCATTTGTGAATTTTTGTGTCTTTTGGTTTTATTATTGTATTTTTTTTATTTCTTATTTTTGTTTTAGTGTGTTTCAGGTTTGTCGGTGTTCGTTATTTCAGGTGATATCTTCTATACTCTATCTTTCTACCTTAAAACATTGAGGACAATGTCTCGTTTTGGTTGGGGGGAGAAGGTAGTAGTTGATAAAAAAAAAATTGTTTTTCATTTCATAAAGCATGTGCATAATTGTTGTTACTAGGATGGTAGAGTAAAGGAGTTCTTTTGTTAAAGTGACTCTTGAGACGCATCTTAGTAACCATTCTTAACAAGGTCTATTATAATACTTCCTGAAATATTCAGATTTACAAACTCTCGCATTGCTATCACTTAATTCTGCTCACATACTTATTTAACTTGTATTCTTAAACCTTAATTTACACACACACACTTTAACATATGATTCTGGGTTGCATATTGGATTATTACATTATTTATGTTCTTTTGTTAAAGGTAACAACTAAGGGAAAGGGATTGTATATAATTAAAAATAAAAAGAAAAACATGAAAAAAAAAGAAAAAAAAAGAAAAAAAAAGAAAAAAAATGATGATAATAAAAATGTAGATAAGTTTGGTTTCGTAGCCTCCCTAACATAAGCAATTAAGCTCGAAGGGGTGTTTTAACACCTAATACCCTAAACTCAACTGACTTGGGAGCTATTGGCCCAACGCTTGTTACATGGGTTGAGGAGAAAAGCTTAAGGGAATCAAACATTGCACTATCTACATATCAGTATCTGCGACCCGAGTTACTAAGCTCGTTGGGGTGTCTTAACACCTAATGCCCTAAGTTCTCATCATCATCATCTTTTGTTGTTGTTGTTGTTGTTGTTGTTGTTGTTGTTGTTGTTGTTGTTGTTGTTGTTGTTGTTGTTGTTGTTGTTGTTGTTGTTGTTGTTGTTGTTGTTGTTGTTGTTGTTGTTGTTGTTGTTATTATTATTATTATTATTATTATTGTTGTTGTTGTTGTTGTTGTTGTTGTTGTTGTTATTGTTGTTTTATAATTGTTGTTTATAATTTGTACAATTAACCTCCCTGTGGTTCGACCCCGGTCTTGCCGGGTTATTTATTACTTCGACACTCCTGCACTTGGGAGAAGACATTAACCTTTTAGTCGTGTCAATACATTAACTTTAACCATTTTAACTTCTCTTCAAGATCACCTATACTAGACCACATTTCTCTTTTCCTTCTTAAACTCAGATAATCCATAGCAAAGTCATAAAAATCTTTTTGTAATCATCAATTGAAACTCTAGGAATTGAGTGGTCCTTGGCCATCACCTCGGGAATATTACAGCCTTACCAATTGACACGATCAAAGAGTTAATTTCATATTCAAGTTTAGTAGTGTCAAAGTAATAAATAACCTAGTAAAACCGAAGTCGTTTCACAAGGAGGCGAACTATATAAATTATAAATAATATATATAATTTAACAAAGAGTTAAAGAGATCTTTAAGATGTGAGATTAATGTGAGGATTAAAAAATGATAAAAATAATTATTAAGGTTAGAGGATCCATTAATGGTATTAGAAATAAGTATAATATAAACTTTTTTTATCACTAAACTAGAAATCATACATAAAGGAGATTCCAATTGGATAATTTATCCTTTATAGTTCATTATAAATTGTTAACATGATCATATTACTTATTTTATTTTAGTAACACTGATTAGTACTTAAAAGTGCATTTTTATCAAGGTTTTATATCATCATCTTGCACTTGAAGTATCAATAACTCCTTAACTAAAGTATGTTTTATAATAATATATCTAATAATATAAGATACCTTTAATTTGTGGTAAATGTTCATTTTAAATGCAGGCCTATCACATAAATGAAAGGATTGATTGATGAATTTAAGAACTGAAATTGAAAGGATAAAGAGATGGCCAAACTTAGAAAAGAGATGTCGGTGCAATACAAACTGGAATACTATTAGGTAATTAGGTCATATCTAGAGCTATAAATCTTGGATTTAGGTCTACTTTATATGGATTGAAAGGTAATACATAGGCCTACAACTTTCATATGGAGCCCAAGATCTAAAAAGGCCATTTTCAAGTCCAAATTGTAGCAACAACAGAGAAGCCCGAATCTGTCCTCCAATCCAAGCACTGTTCAGTATTTTGGCCATATCTAGAGTTCTAGAAGTCCAAATGAGGTGAAGTTTTTACACAAGAAAGCTGAGACAATTGCCTACAACTTTCATGTTTTCTAGTGGCTCCAATTTTGATGTCATCAATGACATTTTGGGCAGACAAGAGAAGATAAGGATTGTCACCAAGTCAAGAGTTGGTCACCCACTCATCAATTAGTCATCAAATCAATAGTTTCCAATTTTGGCCTATAAAAGGAGGCATTTGCCATGCATTTAGGCATCTTGGTTTCCAGATCAAGATCATGCTCTTACTTTCTCTCTTTGTATTCTTTGTCATGTTTATGCTTTGTTTTCATTAATATCAAGTTTATGCCTT
>NW_011500028.1:432455-546518 GCF_000495115.2 Populus euphratica | reverse complement strand
ATGTTCTATTGTAAAGGATATATATTTTACCTTATCTTTGATGCTTCTTTGCTAAGTCTTCGTGCTTTGCAATGAATCCCAGAATCCAACATCTTTTAGGAATAAAATTGATATGTTGAATAATTGCTTAATTTTTTAGTTTAAATAATTTGATCTTGATTTATTTTTTATAGTAAAAGTATTTAATAACTTGATATAAAAAATAAAAAAATTAATAAATAATAACATATAATGTTTGGTAAGTCAGATAACTAGTAGTTGTGGTAACAACAAGTATTGCCTTATCAACTAGGTGATCAATTACTCTAGTAGTAGCAGGTAATGCCTAGTAAGCCAAGTGACCGCTAGTTAATATCCGCGCAAGATCTATTTTTATAGACACAGGACTTTTCGATAGTAAAGTCAGTAATTTTGTTGAGAAAGAAAGTGTAATGATATTTTAGAGATATTGACTATGAAAATATGTATGCTAAAAATTTTGATAATAAAGAGATTGTGACCATTTGATTTGAAGGATTTATGATATATTTATAGCTCATAAAACTTTTTTTTTTTTTTTGTAAAAATGAGATGCTAGAATATAATTTTATCTTTGTGATATTTTAAGTTGTATTCAATTCAAAATAATACATATTGGATTAGTATGAAATAATAAGGGATCTACATGGGGTTGCAACAATATCCCTGACGAATATTGGCTCGGATTCAATAGAGATGAGAAATGGATCTAAACGCTTTATCTAGACCTAAGCATGTTGGGCTCAAGGTATACTCCTGAGCCCATAGGTTTGTTGGGCATGTCACATCCAGCACAAACTCGAACTTCTTGACCAAGCCCATGCCTTTAAAGAAGTTGGGCTCGAATTATCATGCTCAAGTCCAATCTTTTTAAACCTTTTACAGAATATTGGGCTTGGTCTTATTAAGCTTGAGCTATCAAGCCTAATCTCTAATGGTGTTTTTTAGATTTATTCTAGGGAAATTTTTAGATTTATTTTAGGAAGATTTTTTGGATTGTTTTTGGATCCATCACCTTGACACTTCCAATTTAACAAAGAAATATATAAAATTTAACAAAATAATAAAGTCAATTTCATTCATTAGTCTAGGGTTTTGTCTATATTTCTATCTAATAAAATTGAACTAACCAGGATCCTATTATGTATGCTTAATTTTTAAGATTTTGATCTCAGTTTCACATTAACGAGAATATGATTTTGAAGCATTTAAGGAAATCATTTATATTATCTTTTAATATAAATCATTAAATTTTCTTTATGATGCGTCACATATCTAGTACAATGTATGAGAAAAATTGAGGAATATTTATATAGTCAAATACTCTCAATGGGTAATGATATCCTAGCCAAATACTTTCTTTTATATAGTAAAAGTTATATGATGTACGAATAAATGATACGAATATGTTTATGAACAGGATAAATAATGCAAAGCATATAAAGAAAACTCATAAAAAAGCTTGAAGACATACTCACTTCTACAGGGTTTAGTATATTGCAACCAACTGAAGTCTTGAAAACTGTCAAATTAGGCTTGAAAGATGTTGTTTATTTACTTTTTGTAGTTAATTATGGATTTTAATTACTTTCCTATCTTAATTATATTGGTATTTTTTTATTAAACCAGTTTTAACTCTATATAGTATTTTTTGTTACATCATATTATTGAATTTTAGACTTTCCATAAAATATTATACAGTTAATTTCTCTATATTTTAGTGCTGTAACCTGGAATTTTATTTTTGATCCACGCTAAACACATAACAGATTTTCTCTACATCATCAGTTGATCAAGTGGTTTAAGAGATTCAATCGACAGGTTACAACTATATAATCTCTAAGCTAAATACAATATCCTTGAAAAGTGTTTTCTCCCAATCTTAAGGTTGCTTTTCAAGCTTAATTACACATTTAAGCACTCTATTAAATTCTTGGCTCTTTAATTAGCTTGTGCTTAATTCTATCTTAAGATCCTTCGAATAAGTACAAAGGTTGGTGCTTGTGCTTAATTCTATCATAAGATCCTTCGAATAAGTACAAAGGTTGTGCTCTAACCTCACCTTCTTCACAGTTCACAAGGTGATTGATCTTTAAAATAATACTGCGTGAAACATGAGCATAGAAAGAATAAGCTAAAAAGGATTTAAATAAAAACAGGTTCCCTCACAAGCAGCTTTGCTAATAATTAAATCAAAGCAACCCTTTAATCGTTTCTTTTCACTTGTCATTTTGTTGTCAAGCAAATCTGAACACTCTTATCTAACCTTGTTTGAGTTTTTCCTCTGCTTTGACCCATGTCAAAAACATGCTTCAAGGTGTAGATTACTATGCCTATATATTCAGGATTATGCCCTCTTTCCCTAACCATCACACGAGGAATTTCATTTCACGAGCACATCTCTCTCTTTATACCTCTCTTCTCTCTAGCTAGAACAACCCTTCTTGACAAGCCAAGCAGCCCGAATGGAACATAATAAAGAAGTTGCGAAGCATGATGATCTTAACATTAATGGCACGAGAAGTGATGAAAGGAGGATAACAGGGATGCGAAACTGGTTGGTTATGGAGGACGGTAGGGAAGATATAAATGAAAAGGCTGATGCTTTCATTAAGAACTTCCACCATCAACTAAAGATTCAACGCCAAGACTCGCTTAAACGCTTCCAGGAGATGATCTCCCAGGGAGTTCAAAAAATTTGATCAGTTGAGTGGCATGTCAGGATAGATTGGAAAAGTTTTATTGCTAGACGAAGTGTAATTGCAATGATCATGTTGATCAATAAAGTTTTATAAAGAAATTATTTTACAGTTTCTTTGATGCTTCTTTGCCGAGTATTCGTGCCAATGATCGAAGCTGAATCAAGCCAAACCATATAAAGTAAAATGTCACAAACCTGATAATTCAGACAGATAATAATAGCAATTTTATTGAATAAAAAGATAGATAATAATAGCAATTTTATTAAATAAAAAGAAATTGACTCACAATACATGATTGAAAAAGATTAAAAAAAAAATTCTAGCAGATTCAAGTAACCCGAGTCTCCAATGATTTAATAAAAGTTTCAACTAAGTTTTTTCATGGCCTAGAATTCTATTTAAATAGAAGAGAAATTTAAACATATTCAAATTTAAATTTAAAATATCCTAATATTATAATTTAAAATTAAAATGAACTATATCATGTTGTGGTGTAAATTAAAAAATTATAATCTGATTAGAATTGCTACATAAAACCTGAACTAACCCAAGAAAATAAATGGATTTTGGGTCAACAATATTTTTATTACAACGGTAAGGTTTCTTTATTTCTTATAAAAAAATTCTTAATGTTGACTTGAACAAGTTTAGTTGGGTCGATTGAATTTATTAAAAATTTAGTTGAATTAATTGAGTTTTATTATATCAATATTGAGTTTGATTTAACTAATTAAAACTAAGTTTGGCCACTCAAATCAACCCATTAAATCAACCCATTAACCCGGCCGGGTTTAATGATTATGAGTTTAAACATCACCCCGCAACATTTCTAGGAAATTCTGTAGCGTACTAAATGCTGATATAATCATGCTTTAGGAATATAAGACTAGGAATGGAAGGAGGGCATCTAAAACCAACTAAAATATTGTATCCTGTTGTAGCTCAATGTTGCTCTCTATATTTTCGCATGAGCGGATCGGAAGATACTGCACTAATTTGATTCTTGCTGCCATTATGCTTCCAATTTTTAAAATCGTGGGCACATCAATCTAAAAAGTTTTAAATGTTGAAAGATGGCAAGACAAGAACATTTTAAGAGATGTGTGAACTGTTTGTCTCCACACAGGCAGAAATGATCAAGCATGGGTTACAGCTAAAGATGCTGTACATGACCCCAACTCACAATTAGCAGTGCGAATTGCCTAGTTACTTAATCAGATGCTTTATTCCGTGAGGGCTGCTGCATGATGCTTTCTGCCCTCCAGTTTTTGTCTGGTTAGTGATGGAAACAACTTTTCTTCATACTCTGCAGGTTTGTTTTGGCTTTTCCTGGTTATGTTTTGTTTCTTTCTTTAGGCTTTTTGCTTCTTCTTTATGGTGTTTTGATGTGTTCTAACTTTCCAGTTTCATTTTCAAGCTCAGGATTTTTCTTGGCAACATCAACTTATAGGAAGATTTTCTCAACTAACGTGAACATACAAGAGAATCCTAGGAACATGGACTGACATTTCCTTTTGTCCCTAAAGTAAAAATATGAGTTTTTCATGCAAAAAAAAGAACAGTTCTTTCTCGTGATCATGTCATTTGGTTTAGCAGATTCCCTCAAATAAGCATCTTGTGACTGTGATTCTGATCACGTCTTTAATCTGACCTCATCTACACATGGGAAACAAAATGCTTTGTAGAAACTGATGATACCCACTATCCCACAGCATCTTTCCTCCGCCCCGGCGTAGAAAGCTTGTGGCTTTGATTATTTTATTTTATTTTTATTCGAGTAACGCGTTTTGAGGACAAAACCCACCATGAGATCACAAAACTAAGATGGGCAATACGGCCAACGGGTTCTTTTTTTAAACCCCCAAATGAAAAATCAAGTCATATGAGTTATATTGTCATGGAACAAGTTTAACTAGTGATTTTGGTCCTAAGTATGTTCTTTGTCTGTCGTTATCAAAACGTGAGAATCTGGTTGTTCTTCTAAAAATAACTTAGAATCAATCTTTACAAAACGTGATTACACATAGTGAACAATTCCTTTTTCCAGCTAGGAGACTATGAAATATGGCGATACTGTTAGCTTTTCTTCCAAATATTTTAGGCTTTTTAATAAGAACACAACACCGAGACTTCCCTACCCTCATCTTTTGCTTTTATACAGGTAAAACTCGTGTTTCTAAGTAAGATTACCTACATAAAGGTTGTGCTTCTTCGTTATCGACACAAGCCACAAACTCTTTTACCACAGAACATCTCTTCAGCCGTTCTTTTATCCTCTCTCTCTATCTCCCTATAGGCTTGAGCTATAATGGAGTTTGATAGAGAGATTCCTATTCACGACAGCAATGAAGTGAACAAAGGGGGTGATGCAAAGAGGAAAGGGAGTGCAGAGAGGCAGAGAATGACTGAGGACGAGGGAAGAGATATCAATGACCTGGCAGGCACTTTCATCAAGAACTTCCATAATCATCTGAAAATTCAGCTTGGCGATTCAATGAAGCTTGTAAGGAGATGATAACACAAGAAGCTTAAACCATATTTGCCATTAGCATATTGGAAATGTTCTAGCAGAAAGCAATGTTTCAGCATTGGTAAAAGATAATAAGCTATGAAGATGAAATCATCTCCCGTTCTTCATGTAATAGACTTCACACTACTATAATGAAAGGTTCCCTTCCCAACTTTCCAGGGTCTGGATTGATCTAAACCAGCACCTGATTGACGTTAATGGTGAAACTGAAAGTATTAACTGACCAGTTTCATGATCAATAAAGTTCTAGAAGGCTAACAATATACAAAGCAGATGTTGATGATGCACAACAGATCCATCTTTAAAGTAGCAGAACAATTGGGCAGCATAGTTGATCCATGGCAATTGAGATGTAATCTTAGTATACATTGACTCGTTCCAAATAAGCCCATGTACACTATCAAAGCATACTAAAGATTACATGCTACAACGAAAGATCCCACCACAAAAGGGACTTGGCCATAGAGAATGACTAAGATTTACAAGTATCTGCTTTCTCTTCATAAATGCAAGGAAATGGACTCATATATCACTGAAGCCAACAGTTAATGATCTTACTAAGAAGTTGTTGGCTTTGTACATCACAAAAAGCACCACTGCTTCCTGTATCAATCTTAGATGTGAATATGTCGTTGGATATTTTAAGCTCGTCAACTTTCACTTCCAAATCTCACAACATGTTGTCAGAACATCATAACCAAACCCAAGACAGATTACTGTTGATTCAACTTTGGCAGAAGTATAAATAGCAGAAATGAACAGAGTAGGCAGCTTTCTGGTGTAGGAAGAGCAGGTCCTAATGATCAATGAACTGCGATTGTGATTATATATCATGATATATTGAAGGAAATGCTGATAGTCTACAATGAGCAATTGCAAAAATGCATCTGGTTCTCATGCTTGAAGCACCTGACAGTGCACAATGTGACTTTTCAAACCTCGGCCAGCTATACTTGACAATATATTTGTAACAAGAGTCCTGAGATGACCTCTCCCGGCTATATTCTCCCAAAGGTGAGGGTTACTCTCTACACGTTTGTCAGGACTGGAAACATCAACCAGGCTAACACTCATGTTGTTCCGCACAATGCAAAGCTTCCCATTGAGAGGAACAAGAGCAGCTGCCTCCAGAGCATGAGAACTCCCTTGATGGAGCTTGCTATCTATAAATTTGTTCCATGTATCTGAGGCTTCATCATAAACCCTAAGCTTGCAGCCATCCCGGCAATCCAGGGCATAGAGATGTCCATCTAAACTGATGCTAGGATTGCGCCAACCAGCAACCATTCCATCACTGATTGGGGTCCAGGTACTAGTTTCTGGATCGTAGGCTTCACTCATCACCTCACGGTGGGACCCAAGACCTTTTAGAAACCACTTCCCATCATAAACCACACCTATGAAAGGCACCATAGCCGTGCTCATATCTGAAATAAAGCTCCACCGGTTCTTGTTAGGGTCATAAACCTCAGCTGAGCGGAGAGTCCTTTGGATTCCTTCACACTCTCCACCAGCCACATACAGGCAGTTATTCATGACACAAGAACCAAAGAAATGACGCTTACGAAGCATATCTGGTGCCCTGTGCCATTTATTTGTCCGGACACTATAGAAAATGACTAGTCTCATAGACCCCTTTAGTGGATCCTTTCCTCCAAATAAGTATAGGTGGCAACCACTTAGAACAGCACAACCAAAACCAAGGGCCCCAGAATATTCACGAGGAACTGGTGGAAGTGGTTGCCAGATCTGATAGACAGGATCAAAAGCATTCCATGAGATTTTTCCATCACGATCTCTCTTGATGACATAAACCCACTCCTCTGCCATTCCAAGACTTTTCCTAAGAGAATAAAAGTAGTTCCCAGCAAGGAGGCGGTACCATCTCTTACAAACTAGACGGAGCTTTCGATGTTCAGCTCGAGGAACTCGAATCAGACATGCAATGGCCAGATCATCAGGTAGACCAGGAAGAAGTGGTGGTTGAACTCGGGTCCTCTCTCTGCGTGAGGTCTTGCTCTTGTGTGCATTAGGATTGATATCAGGCTGGATACAAAGTTTTGATCCTGGAACAAACTTCCTTGCCTCAGCAACTGTTTTTAAACCAGAATCTACTTTGCAATAACATGATGCGGAATCAACCTGCAAAATAATCCATGTTAGAATGCAAAAAAAGTTTCATATGTGAACACATTCTGCAGAAATATACGCCATCATTCCTGCTTACATGATTATACTTTCTCACGCACAACATTTAGATATTGATCGCAGATAGTGGATGTCATCATTCAACAAAATGGAAAAGTTTGTAATTTACTTAACACCAACAATTTGTACTAAGGATCACACTACAAGCATCATTTAAACGTCCTAGTGCCGGAGTTATAACATTAGCGCCCATAAGGAAACAAAACATGGTCTAACATGAAGAGTAACAACTTTTTCTTTATCTTCAGTTTTCCTTCCCAATCCAGTATACAAGGTTATATATTACCACAGACAATTGTCTTTGAAAAATATAATTCAATCCACCTCCACTAAATCTTAATCCCAAACTAGATGAGCTTATGTGTAATTCCAATCCTTTTCTTCCATTTGTTCTTTATACAGTCAATTGTTCTGTGGATTGCCATGATACTATATCCCTCTTTTAAAATTTCAATACATGTCATTTCCAGTTTACCTATCTCTTTTACTCCTACTACTTAAATCCAAACAATGATTTGCACTGGTGCATCCATAATTTTGCATCTAATATGGCAAAACCATTTCAAATGATCCCTTCTCAAAGTATCTCCAATGGATGCCACCTCCACCCACATTTGAATGTACTAATATCTTATCCGATCATTTCATGTATTTCCACACATTTAATTTTTTCTCTATTCTAGTCAGATATGTTCATGAAGGCTTTTGGTCTTACGTGGCTTTAGCTAGATTTCACATAGCCCATTGTAATCTACACAAGCTGATAGTTCAACACTGTGACAGTAGATAGATAGTACCATGTTGAAAAGTTGCTTTATTAGCTTCCTTTCCAGATTCCATGGAGAAAGAGAGTTTGAACATTTCTCAAATGGGCAAAATCAGAGATTCAGCACATAACTGCAAATTACTTTTAAGTGCACCATTTTCTGAAAGTTCATCAACTTTCCATGAGAGTAGTTCAAGTGTTGACATTTTTGAGTGGCCAGATCTTGCATGGAGCTTTTTTCGTGACATTATTCAGCCCAGGAAATGATGTGGCTCTTGTTCATTCTTTCCCATTCTAAATATAAACAAAATGATTAAGATAGAGATAAAACTTGCATCAAAGATAAAGTGTCTAATTTTGGTCATCAAAAATCAAAGACATGCTGGTTCCAGATAAACATTATTGTCCTTGAAGTATGGCCCGAGTTCAAGGCAATGTCTTGTTGACATCTTCAAGAACACAACCAATCCAGCAAGTAGTGAAGCCTGGACCAATGGATAGTCCCCAAATTATTCAAACATTGAAAAGAGCTCAGATAATGCACCATTATAACAAATCCTACATTATAGCTGTATTCTCTCAAAAAAGTTTACATTCATAAGCTTATATCCACTTTAAATGCAAACAAATTGCACTTTCGATCTGACAAAACTTCCAAAATCATCATTCAAAACTTAAAAGAAACATTAAACAGTTAAAAACAGTAGTGAGTATTTTGCACAGCAACCTTAAACAGGGATAACATAGACACCCAAGATAGAGGAGGGAACCCAAGTGATAAAAGTCAGAAGGGGGAAGCATCCCTAACTAATGCTCATAAAATTCAACACTAATCCCCTAAACAATTGTTATTAGTGATAGAATTTGATCATGGCATCTGCAACAACTTGAACAAGGAATGACCATCAAAGCAAATTGATAAAAAAAAAAAATACATTCTGAAACATGCAAGCCCTAAATTTCCAAGAAATTTTCTCTAGGTAGCATAATTAGCAAGCCATTTTCATTTAGGCATCATCAAAAGCAATAAAACAAAATGGAAGCAACCAAATTCTAAGCCTCACATACCTATCAATAACCCCCCAAAATTTGCTTCAAGTCACAGAATTAGCAAGCCATTCTATACGGGTATCTTCTAAACACCAAAAAAAAAAAAAAAAAAAACAAACAAAACCCCAGCAACCAAAATGCAAACACAGACTAAACCAATCAATTACCAAACATTAAAATCCAAATAATTCCCTCGAGGCCTTCACATTTATCTCACAAATTCTTCCAAAAACAAGAAAAATAAACGACAAAAAAGGCATTAAAAAGATCAAGTCAGCTTACTAGTGGAGCTTGAACTCTACACCCTCTTGGACCATTTGATGACCGATGATGCTCCATCTTTTGCATCAGAGATTCATAGAAAGATTAGAGCTTTAAAGAAAAGATAGCTCCTTTATGAGACCAAACAGATCAAGATAGCCAAAATTGAGAGATTCAAGAGTTAAATCTGACCCCAAAGAGAGATAACAAAGAGCTTTGTGTTTTGTTGCTGATATTGTTGTCCCTTTTTCACCTTTTAACAAATGCAAACAAAGAAACAGGTTACAAACTTTGTTGTAGCTAACAAAACATGAGAGCACCACTCCCTCTCTCTCTAAAAATCAACTCAAACTCTCTCTCTAAAAATCAACTCTCTCTCTCTCTCTCTCAGACCACAGTGAGAGTTCTCTTAACATTAACAGCTGGTCCCATTTGTTCGACAACTTCTTTAATTTACATGGGCTTTGTGACTCCTGTCTTTACAAAGAGTTGATTTTCCATTTTTATTTAATGCAATACTATTTTTCTTTTTTCTTTTTTTTTTGGATTTCTTTTAGATTTTACACATTTTTTTAACAGTAAGATCATTTTTTAAAAATATTTATATTTTAAAATCAAATTATTTTCAATGGAATCATAAACATATCATCATTTCAATAAATCTGATTCACTAAATTGTAATTTTAACGTAAAAATTAATAATAGATTTCACTAATCTATTAACTTTATGTGTATTTTCAAAGTCTTTTTTGTTTTATTTTTTAACACTATTCTTGAACTCTCATGAAAATTTATTAAATCTGGCTTCCTTCAATGTTTGGATAACAGATTAAATAAGTTAAATTGACTAAACATGAGTTAATCTAAAACAATATTATTTTAAGAATATTTTAAAAATAAAGTAAAATCAAGTTTTAACTTGAATTATAAATTAGCTTATTAATCAAACTCATTTAATTTGAAAAAAAGGGGATAATAAGCCACTGAGCTAAACTATCCGACAAAACCCGCCGGACTAGCAGGTTTAAAAACATTGCTATGGCGTGGAACAAATATACTTGGCATCATTTATGGTCAAGTTTGACCAAAACTTCTACCTATTTATTTAACTATTGATGTTAGATTTGTCAAAAAAAAAAAAAGATCAATTTTTCAGCTGGCGAGATAGGAGGAGAGGACAAAGGGCTCATCGTGGGGTCTTGTTGTTGCTTGCTCAATGACCGACTACATGCATAGGTCAAAACCCATTTCAAGGGGCACAAGATTTTGATGGTATGAGAATTGGGATCCATCATTCTCAATGGATTAATGGAGGAATCAAACACCTTTTTAGATTTTTTTGGTTTCAAATCAATGCCCCCGTCTACTCAAATTCTGTAGTGTTCTTCTTGATTTTTTGATGAGGTACTAACACTTGTTTGAAAAGCTCAAGCATGTTCATCCTCCACCTGAGAGTCATTTCATCATGGAATTATAATCTTGATTATTATATATATATATATATATAATTTTTAATCAGTTAAACCCAACAATACTCATTCACAAACAAATTTTTAATCAATTAAACCCAACAATACTCATTCACAAACACGGTATGATCAATCCAATTAAAGTTCATTGATTTTTTCATAATTTTCTTTTCCATTCAACATCATTTTGACTTTTTAAACTTCTGGTAATAAACCAAGCCTCACACCAAATGAATGTTCGAGTCAAGGTATAATAGCTACGACACCTGGGTTAGCAGAAAAGCTAAAAAACTACTATTTACTAACATAGGATAAATGTGGACGTAGATCTATGTCAAAAAGACAAATTGGTGAGCAAGAAATGATGATAAAAAGTAACTATGGGGACGTGGATGTGTTGATTTCAAATGAATGATTGACTGAATTTTCTTCATCGATGCCTTGGAAGTGCTTCCATACCAACCCTAAAAGACCCTTCAAACCAAACCTAAGGGAAGAACATTCCCACGAAGTTGTGTGAGATAATAGTTTGTTTTTTAAAAATATTTTATTTGATAATATTTCTTCAGAATTTTTTGTTTTTGTTTTTAGCCTTCATATAAAACCATTTAAAAACATTCCCTTTTGTATAAACGGAGAGTCCCTTCAATTTCTTCAAGATGCATTCCTATATATATATATATATGGGATCCATTCTTGATCAAGTTTAAGACTTTGATACAGTAAAGTCTCAACCACTAGTTTATGGCTAGATGGAAGTAAAGAAAAATACCCTCTTTAAGGTGTAGATGCATTAACGATGGGTATTGTCTTCGAACCCCTGTCAACACTTTTTATTAATTGCATTCCCTTGAATATATTGGTTTTCATATATGCGTGTGTGAAAGCTTTAACTTTAATATATCCGCTTGGTAAATTTGTAAGTGTTTTATTAAATTCAGCTTGATGGGTTTAATCCAAAACTTAATTTGAGCCGGCTTTTAACAAAAACTGCATGGTAATTGATATGGTTACAAATCGATTTGATTTAAAAAAATTAAAACAATATTCTTTTTATTTAAAAAGAATATAAAAAAAAACTTGAAAAGTAGTTGGTTAATTTATCTAATTCTTGATTTAAAATCTAGTTTGAGTTATACTTCAATAAAAATTATATAGAAACTGATATAATCGACTTAATGGGTCAACTTACAATCTGATAAAAAACTTGTTTAATTTAAAAAAAAACTTAAAATGACTTTGTCAAAATCTTATTTAATTTTAAAAAATTTAAAAAGATATTGTTTTGAATTAACTTATCTAATTCAGTGAATCTTTCTATCTAATAACACAAACCTTGTATAATATTTAATAACTTTATTACATATATATATATATATATATATATATATATATATAAAATCTCGAATAATAAAATGAAAATTTGAAAGATAGCTGTAACTTATCACAGGACCATTTCCAATAGGAAATGTGCAACCACTTCAATGGGTGTGATGATTTGCAGAAATGACATAATTTTCTAGAGTGTCATCATCATCGGTAACTGAAACCATCATACAAATAAGTCCTTAATCCACCATATCCATATTTTTCAAGTCTATTTTAGATCCCCTGATTAAACTAACCACACAATAAAAACAACATTCTTTCGAAAATGAATGAAATTCAACATCGAGTTTCTTTCAATGATACCAAGCATTTTGTCATTTGCCCACGCTTGCCTTTTTCTGTGCCTCGATCTTCAATTCGTCTAGCATTGATCTTTGGTTATGGATTCATAGTCAAAGTGGCTTATAATTGCATAACTTTCAACATCATTCTCTCTTTGAACTTGTCCTAATGTGGAGCATGGGATAGGAAGCATATAATTATTAGCACTTCTTCATTATTCATACCATTCATTAAGTTTAATTGACTCTAGATAAGATTTATTATGCGCAAGTTGTTATGTTAGAGAGATGGGACAAAAATTAAACCATCTATGATCTGAAATTAAATTAAATTAAATTAAATTTATCAAAGTTCAGATAGAGATATAATAAAGAATATATCACTACACTTGCATCCTCTTACACTTTCTTTCAAGTGCAATTTAACACAAGTGAAGTTTTCTAACCATATCATGTTCAATCACGTTATGATACAAACATTTTTAGTTGGAGGGATGTAAATATAAAACACACTGATGTTTGTTTTTGCTTTCTCTGTCTATATATATATTTTTAATTATTATTATGCTAAAGTGCACAAAACCCTAACCCTATTAGGCTGCGAAAGATGGCGAACATTGATGTACATATTTTGGTGTACTTGCCCTTTTGGCTCATCTTGCATATGTCAACAGATGATTAAAAAAACTCTGCACATATTGGATGTGGCGCCTGTCTCAATGGCCCTCCTTTTCTTTCTCCTAAAGAAACCTAAAACGCAACTGCTCCATCTCCTCCACTTTGGACTCAGCTTGCACATGACACAACACAGCACACTGACATGCATGGAGTGTATTTTTCTTCTCCTCTCTCACTTCTCTCCCGTAGCCGGTCACAAGTCAATTTTTGAGAAATTTATTTCATCAATAAATTAGGCAACCTCGTTTATCTATTTTAGGTTTGACAGCTTCACATCAGTCCTGAGGCAACAAAGACAGTTAAAAAGTGAAGCAGAAGAAAATCCCATCTAAGCACATTTCATGGTGTAATGCTACGAGTAAAATTCCGTAAACATCTTGAACACATCCTGTAGCATCATAAAATTTGTACCAATAAACCACAGACCGATTTGTTAATGCTAACTAGAGATTAAAATATAAAGCTATAAAATAGATGCATGTTAAAATCGTAAAAAGTCGTAATCAGGATAATATAGGTGGAACCGTCAAAACTGGAAAATTTACCACTTTGATTACAGAAGTATGAATTCATGGACTGATTCCCAGATATTTCGACAGGGGAGAATTCAAGCATATTCATGTTCCGAGAAAGCTTAGTATTTATTCCAGTGACCATCAAAATATTACAAAGGCCTTTTCTCCTTTCAAAAGGGAAGAAGAGAAACTAGAGAAACAGCAGGACTAGATGCCTCAACAATAAGTCCCCTCCAACCAGGTCGAAAAGAACATGCCTAAGAGATTAACACAAATGACTGACAAGAAACCCTATGCCCTCCCCCACCACATACTCTACAACCCTTCAACAGCCAGCAAAGTTTAGAGGGAAGAGAAAACGGAAAAAAGAAGGGCACCGAGTAATACCTATTCTATTAGAACATTTTTCACCATAAGCTACCAAGCATTGTACATCTCTACTCCTGCAGCGCCCCAACCCCAAACTTAGACCCCCCTCTCAGTGATAGTTACTTCTAAGAGTAGTAACGATGATGGCTAGAGACAGCTAACTAAAAGATGCAACAAAAATGAGAAAATGGTCCCCGTGAACGAAGGAAGTAGTCCACAAACACCAGACACCGAGTCCTGTGAATGCTTAAAATGGTCAATTGTTTAATCCCATGCACTGGTCACCCCAGAACCATAGCCTCCACCACCATACCCCCCTGAAGCCCCTCCATATCCACCACTGCTTCCTCCACCATAATAATCTGAATTGCCCCTATTGGAAGAGGAATCCCTCCGAAAGTCACGGCCACCAAACCGACCTCCCCCAGAACGACGGTTCTTCCCTCCAAAGGAAGCACGGGCTGCATAACGAGAGAGCCAAGCAGGTACTTCTTGATTTGCTTCTTGCATTAGTTCAGATAGTGGCCTTGCCATTGATGCATTGCCCTCATTGAAGAAGGCAGTTGCCAGACCAGATTTTCCAGCTCGTCCCGTTCGTCCGATACGATGGACATAATCATCAATATCGTTTGGGAGATCAAAGTTAACCACATGTGCAACACGAGGAATATCAAGACCACGTGCTGCAACATCAGTTGCAACCAAAATTGGAGTGTTGCCAGATTTAAATGAGCGCAATGCCTGTTCTCTTTCCTGCATGATTTAGAAACAAATTTATCAGAGTACTGTATTACAAATATAGCAATAACTTCACATATGTAACAATCCAATAATGAAGGACATAATCAGAGAAAAAAAACCAAGAACAGATATGAAGTGGGTTTATCTAGGAATCAAACTTATTCCATTCCCAACAGCGGTCTGGTATGTAATTACATAACATTTAGATGTTTGATTTGGTACTACTATCGCCCCCACAGCAGCCCTTTTATCAGCCAAAAGAAATAAGAAAACAAGTCTTAAAGATTTTGGAAAAAGAAGGGGATGCATCCCCTCACCCCACATGCCACAGTTAATATAAGTTCACAACTGCTAATCACAAACCCTGGCAACACCAGACAGACACCAACCACCCCTTCCCCAAAAGATAAACATTATAAAATTCTGTTCTGAAGCACCCAGTTCAGAGGTGTATCAGTCTGCCACCTCCATTTCCAGAAAATGTCCTCAAAATTCCATCCAACAAACACTTTCTCTGATGCTTTTAGTTGACAAACGAGAATCTTTCACAAGCTAAACTTTACCAAATTCTTTCAGTCATTCAATTTGTCTTACTAAGACTTCCATTTATAGTTTTGGTTATAACTATCTGGGAGCCTGGCACTTATGGTTGATCTTATTTGTCAAGAATAACAAGCTGCATCATCAAAGACATTTAAATAGGAAAAGTTATGAATGCTAAAACAGCAAAATCAGCTGGCAATGAATGCCCTGTCATCCAAAATAATAAAAATTTTCAGACCCCATATTCTAATGACGTTTTTTTATTGCTCTAGAAAGTATTTTAAGAAGTCTGCTTTTGCAATCTTTCTTGTTTTTATTTTGTTACTATTAAGGCTGTCACTATCGAGCATTGATTACCCACCCAATCCCTTCACAAGACCAACAGCTACATAAAGATCCCAATCAAAGATTTCAGCAATCAGAATCAAGATCACGAGCTAAAATGTTTGAATTGAAATAGATACCGTGATCGAAAGAATAACTACAGCAATGACGAAAAATATTACCTGTTGTGATCTATCACCATGTATGCTAGTAGCAGGGAAATTATTAATGCATAGCCAATGCTCAAGTGAATCAGCACCCCTCTTAGTCTCCACAAATACTAATGTCAAAGCTTGCTGAAATATTACATAATTTATGCAACAGTCAATGGCAGATACTAACAAGGAAACAAGATTTTTCGAATGATTATTTATCTGTGGATAAAGCTTATCTAAGACATATCAGGGCATGCCACTAACAAGTCAAAACATTCCCCATTCTCTAGTAGCAGGAGGAGGAGTTGGGAAGCAAGCATTGTTTAAGCCAGTGTTACCTTGCCCTGAACACCATTCGCCCGCTGTGCATAAAGGAGGTCCATGAGGTGACTTCTTTTGTCAGACTCCTGAACAAATTCAACTCTTTGGGCAATCAAATCTGTACTTGAGCCCACTCGTCCAACAGCCAAAAAGACATAACTTGCCAAAAAGTCAGAAGCTAGTCTCTGCATAGCAACAAAAGGTTGAAAGGTATCACTATTATAGAATTTTGAGCATCATAAGCAAATCTTTGACACCATATCCAAGGTGCTTGTGCATCATCTACATCTCAAACCAAATTCTGCCTCATTACATGTGGAAAAGATGATGCCGTATACAAGACCAGAAGAGAAGATTTGAAGCATTATAGGTTTGCATGCGTTTTGCTATTTCATGGATATAACACCTATTACCCCATCGAATTTAACAACATACACAGATGTAATTATAGGAATTCTCAATCAAATTTCAGAGAATCAGTATCGGCAAGGGTTTCTTGTTTTGGTCATTAAATGCAATATTACCTAAATGAAACCTTTTTTCTTATCAGCAAGCATGTCAATCAGAGTGCCAAAAATAGCCCCCACCTTCCATACACTTGAGGTATTCAAATGAAGTCAAAGCATATTTACTTCTAATTATTTTGTGCATCTACTACCTCACAGAAGAAGAGCAGACTTACTATAGTAATGTTTCTATACAAAAGCCCAAAAAGCTTTGGGATCTCTCAAATTAGTAATGGGAGCATTCTCCTTCTAAAAGAAACTTTAAGGAGCAGAAAAAAGACCTGTATCTCTTTTGGAAAGGTAGCACTGAACAGCATTGTCTGTCTTGAACCAGGTGGAGGCATATCCATTTGTTCAACAATTTTTCTTATTTGAGGCTCAAAACCCATATCCAGCATCCGATCGGCCTCATCTAAGGCCAAATACTTGATTATCTGCAATGAAACCCTAGCCCTCTCCAACAAATCTACCAATCTTCCTGGAGTTGCCACCAGAATATCAACACCTCTCTCCAGTTCTCGCAGCTGGCCACATAAATATCAACATTTAAAAATAGAATTATTGTGGAAAGTGGCAAACCTAATATCACTGTATAACACCATTTGATGGCATGTTGCTCATTGGATAGCAGATTCTAACAGTTGTATTCAACGCTTTACCAGATAGCACCACTAGTATTGCATGAAAAACAGTACAGCATCCATTGTTTTCCAATCACAGAGTCAAGAAACATGCAGCAGAAAATGTGACTTCTAGTTGAATATATAAAATTGAAATGAAGGCAAAGCCAGGTCGCTAGAAACAAACAAAAGAGAAAATATCACTGGGGATCAGGGGGGGAGTTAGTTTGAGATCCAAGAAATAGCTTGGATAAAAACAGCATAACACATCAGCTTTGAGAAGGTACACCTTAACAGGTAGAGGGAAATCAGATTCAAATTTGACTTCCCAAAAGAGGTCATTGTTTAATTTCACAAAGGAAAAGAGTAAACAGTATAGTTCCAGCCACAGAATTAAAGTCCAGCTGACAGTCTAGGAAAGTATGGCTAATGAAGGAATGATGCCAAGAGCCAATAATCAGTTTCAAAAAAGAAATTATGAAAAATAGCAGGCACCAGCATCACCATCTAATACAAAACCTGTTGGTGAATTGGTGCTCCTCCATAAGCAACAACCACTTTAACACCAGTTTGATATGAGAATTTCTTAGCTTCCTCGTGTATCTGCAATCATAACCATAACATATAAGGTTTCCCCACAATAAGTAGCACCGATAGAAGCTTATCATATAAACAGCCAATTAACAAAACCCACCTGCATTGAAAGCTCTCTGGTTGGAGAGAGAATAAGAGCTAGCGGGTACACAGTTCGTGCTCCACGAAGTGGCCTTTGTGCACTCTGATCTTGCATTTTCATAATTCCACTAATAATAGGGAAACAGAAAGCAGCAGTTTTCCCAGAACCAGTCTGGGCACAGGCCATCAAGTCCCGGCCTGTAAGAGAGATTGGAATGGCATGCCGCTGCACGGGCGTGGGCTTCACATACTTGCACCTGCGGATGTTCAGATTCAACGCCTCACCCAAATCGATCTCCGCAAAGGTATTTACAGCTGGTGGCACATTCTCCCCACTTGTCTCAACTGGAATATCTTCATATGCATCAAAATTAATGCCAGTATTCTCTTGCTCACTAAATGGCTGCTCTGTTTTGTCATCGTCTCCAAAAGGATTTACTTCCCGCTCTCTCCCACGATCCCAGCCACCTCTGTTTCCCCACCCACCAGATCTCCCACCACTACCACCATACCCACCATACCCACCACGGAAATCATTTCTTGGAACACCCGAGCGCGATCCACCACCATACCCAGAATGATCATTACTCGAAGCAGGCCCACTATGAGCAGCAGCTGGTGAGTCTGAAGATGGTGCACGGTTACGGAGATGAGGAGGGACGTATGTGGATCGGGAAGGGGCAGCAGCAGAAGTAGTACCTACACTTCCAGTGTTAGCAGAATAACCAGCATTTATGTTCTCAGCTGCAGAATTTGCAGCCAAATCTGCCCATGAATTCTTCTTATTCATCACAATTCTTCACCAGAACGCAAAAACCCCAATACTTTCCTTTTGTATTCAACTTCAGTCAACACAATTCACCCTTTATGCAATTTTTCTTTTTTGATCTCACAAACTTCAATTTAAGCCCTGACAAAACCATAGAATCTATCATTTTCTCAATGTTCAAAGCATATGCTCATCACATACAACAAAACAACAACAGCAACGAGAAAACTACAACAAATCAAATAAAATCACCAAAACTCATTCAAAATTCCTTTTTTCTACACACGAAGAAACAAATTCAACCGCAAACTTCACCAAATTAAATTCCTCAAACTTACTTTTTTTTATACAACAATCCATCATAACAAACAATAAATCAATCAAAATCTCGATTTTCATCACATTTAAACCATAAGAAAATCTAATAGCTAAATATCAAACATAATCTGATAAAAAAACAAAAATATGGAAAAAGAAAAACCAATTCCCGAAACAAATAAACCTATCAAATCCTCAAAAACACAATCATCATCTTCCATGCAGACAATGCAAAAAATGAAAAAAAAAGGAAAAAAGGAAAGAACAGGCCCTAAAGAAATAAAAAACCTGATCTGCTTCATCAACAGCCAAATTTTAAAAGCAACAACTCTATTCCAAAAAGTCCAACCTTTCGAGCGAAAGAGAGAGCGAGGAAACGGAGAGGCGAGAGGGGAGAGAGATTTGAAGGAAAGGATGCGTTTGGAATGGAGAGGATCGAAGAGAGGAAGAAACCCTGATAATTAAATTAGATAAAAAAATGAACAAGAGAATAATATTTTTGGAAATACAAAAATATCTTTTGATGGGGGCTGTCTGTACACTCTCGCTTTACAAGTTAAGGTTTCCCTCTCTCTCTGTATTCTTGTAATCAGAGTTTTTTCTTTTTTTTTTCTTTTTGGAGTATCCCATCTCGTCTCCTGATTTTCATCGGGTTATTTGGGTGATGAATATTATTTTAAAACCTTCCCTAACCCGACACGTTAATTTAAAAGTATGTTTATTTTGTATTTATTTTTATATCTATGGTATAAAAAATATAATTAAATATTTGATAATATATCAAATTATGTTTTATATTATAAATTTATTAAAAAATTAAGTTTGAAATGTTATTTTTATATTTTTTTAAATATTTTTTTTTTCCTGTTATTTGATTTCGCCAACACATTGTTTATTTTTGCATTCTATGTAATTTTAAAAAATACTCTTGAAAAAAATATTAAATTAATGTTTTTTTAATATTTTTATATGATTTTAATATGCTAATATTAAAAAAAAAATTAAAGAAAACAATAATTTTCATACATTTTCAAATAAAAAATATTTTTAAATTGTACATAAATTTTAATTATAATTTTTATCAAACATATATATAAAACCAATTAGCTATACCTAACTATATTTTTTAAAATTTATTTTTTTTTAAACTATAATTATAAAAGTTACGTACTCTAAATTCTAATTTATTTAAGTTCAAGCTAAAAAATTATAAAAATAACAATAATTTAAATTATCAAATTAATAATTAGGATTGATTTGATTCACCTGTCATCAACCCTTAATTTAGAATAAAAAATATAAATTAGTAAAAATATTATTAAGATTTTAAATTTTAAAAAATAATTTAATTTAACTTTGTGCTTTACCAACTTTTATGGTATGTTATGTTATTTAGTGGATATTTAAAAGTATTATAGTTGTTATTTTTAAAGTATGTTTATTTAAAAATATATTAATTTTTTTAAAATTATTTTTGATATTAGCATATTAAAATAATATTAAAATATAAAAAAAATATTAATTTAAAAAAATAAAATTTTTTAATATTATTAAAACACAAAAACAAACAAGTAAAAGTATCTTTTTAATGTATTAAAAATACATTATTTTTTTATAGATTTTTTTTTATTTTTTATACAAATATATTAAAACTATTAAAAAATCTAAAATATATCATTCTATTTTTTAAAATATAAAAAATAATTAAAAAATACTTTAAAAATATATTACAATACAAAACAAATATTTAATTGAGTCAATTTTCAATTCGGATCCAATATCAAACTAAATCTAAACATAAATCGGTCAAGAGTGAGCAAAGTTACTAAATTGATATGCAAATATTGTCGAATCTTCCTTCTCTCTTTGTTTTTTTTTTTTTTTTCATTAACAAGAATTTAAGATTAAAAAAAAAGATTTATTAATCTCAATTCTAATTGATGCTAAGGAATTGGAAAAAATAATAATGGAGAAAAGATCGGGGGAGGACTTACAAATAGAAAAGGAAGACTTTATTACTATGGTTTTCCCTAAATTTGAGAACAAATGCCATTTATTTTTCAGAGTCGTGATCTATTACAATCCAACCATCATTCATGTTCATTATTTTGTTGGTTCATATAATTAAAACTTTCTCGAGTTATCTCAAAGAATGTTGATATTATAAAGATCTTAGTTACTTTTTTAAAATAAATAAAAAAAGATAAATATAATGTAAATATAAGACAATATTTGGTTATCATACAATTGGGACACATATTTACATATTTTTCTATTTTAAAAATATAAAAATTTACTCTTAAATTATTATTGAAACATATTTATTTATATCTTTATTCATATATTTTTAACCAAATAAATTTATATCTCTATAATTTTTATTTTTTAAACCAAATAAGTTTCTGTATCAATTATTTTTGTTTTTTATTTAAAAAAAATAATCAAACACTAACTATGTATAATAAAAGTAAAGAAAACAAAGTTATTTTGTACTTCTATTTCTATTTCTCCGGTCAAATACATTTTCTTATATATACACACTTGCCTATCTTCTTTTTATATAGGGAGAGACTAACAAGACTCAATTATAGAATAAATATTCTTAAATAAATAACATTTGTTTATAATTTAAGGATAAAGTTGTGTAATTGTAAAAATAAGGGACAATTATATAATAAATAAATCAATGGAGGACTCATTTGCGTATTCTCCAATTATAATCTAATCAAGCAAATAGGTAAAAGCCATAGGCATCTCTCCACCGCTCCCTTCTTCCCCACACTCTCTCTCTGGAATTATTTTTTCTGTTTTTCCCTAGAAAAAAAGAAAAATTCTAAGAGAAAATTGAAATCTAAGGTTACAATTTTTTTATATAAATTTGGGAGATTTAATCTCTGGGTCCCTAACTGGAAAGTAATTAGTGGTTAAACCTAAAAAGATTGATAAAAAATGAGCTTGGATTCGGTGGCTACAAACACACATGGAAACCTTGATGAGGAAATTAGTCAGCTCATGCAGTGCAAGCCCTTATCAGAACAAGAGGTAACCCTTTTTCTCCATAAAAAAGTTTCCATTTTTATGTTTTTTGAGTTGTTTTTCCTTTGATTTTTTTTTTGTGGGTTTTGGAGCTGTTTCTTGGATAAATGGTGCTGATCTCGTTGGTTTTTTGGGGGTTGAAATTGGGGGTTTTTCATAAAAATACATTTCGGTGTTTTTTTGGGAGATTTTTGGGCTATTTTAAGTGTTTGAGGTCAGTTCCGGAGAAATGGCGTGGATCTGGCCGGGTTTGTGAGGGTTAAAGTTGGGAATCTGCTGTTATTTTGGGTTCATGTGCGGTGTGATCTATGTTTTGAAGGGATCGTGGAGGGTTTAAGATAGATTTGGGGAGGTGATAGGAACAGATCTGTTAATTGGTTTTGGTTTTTGATTTTTTCCTATGATTTATTCAAGTTAAGGTTTCAAATTGGGGAAAAAAGTTTGGATTTTTGTTTGATGAGTTTTATTGATTGGAAGACTTCTTCATAGTTTGGAAGGTTAAGAGAACAGAAGTATGTTGCTCTTTGCTTATTGGATTATACTGCTTAAGCTGCCATAATTGAAATTTGGTTCTTTGTGGGGTATTCTAAATCGAAGTGGATACTTCGAACTTGTGCTTTCTAGATGTATTAATGAAGTTGGATTCTGGTGGGTGACATGGATCCATTATTTTGGTTTGAAGTGGATGCTAAGATTCTAGGAGTAAGTGTGCAATGTTAATGCTTGTTTTAGGAGGATTGCTTTCAAAACTGGGAACACCTAGATTATTCTTTGGGGATATTGTTTTCAATGGAAATGTTTTTTATGATTCAGGTAAGGGCATTATGCGAGAAAGCTAAGGAGATTTTGATGGATGAAAGCAATGTTCAGGTACTCTACTCTCTAATTTTTTTTCCTGTTACCAGAGCATAAGTTCTAGGATTTTTTATATGCCATTTTGATGTTTCAGTTCAGCATCCATCTTTTGCTATCTATTCCGCAATACAAGCTATGAGCTTTTATATGCCATTTTGATGTTTCAGTTCAGTATCCATCTTTTGCTATCTATTCCGCAATGCAAGCTATGAGCTTTTTAGGACTTTGGAATCCACTGAGTTGTAATTGACTTTCCTTTCTTTGGTTGTACATCTTGCAGCCTGTTAAAAGCCCTGTTACAATCTGTGGTGATATCCATGGTCAATTTCATGATCTAGCTGAGCTTTTTCGCATTGGCGGGAAGGTAAGTTTCTGATTGAGCAATTTTATGTTCTCATATTTGCAGACATGGCGATTCAAATTAATGCCAATTGTTATCTCCTTTCTGAGTTCTCTTCTTGTGGCCGTAATGGTCGCAATATTGCATTTGTTTTTAGTTAAGGAGATACACATGTAGTCACTTTACTGCACTTTCTTTCCTCCTTTTCTTTAGCTTCTATGGAGACCATTGCAATAGCAAGGGATCAACCCTTCCCTTTCTCTATCATCTGTTAGTTTTTCTAACACTTACTGGAAATGCAAGGATTTCTAGTTGAGGTTCCTTTGACTGCTATTTATCATCATACATGGTGTATATCTGACAATGCCAGTGATGCCACAACATTCCGAGTACATTACACATTTTACTATTTTTAATTTCTATTTCATTATCATGCCATCATCTAAGGTATTAAGCTTCCACCATTTATCTTGTGCTCACCTAGTTTGGTATTGTTCACTTGTGCATTTTTGTTTGCTGTAGTGTCCAGATACAAATTACTTGTTCATGGGAGATTATGTTGACCGTGGCTATTATTCAGTAGAAACCGTAACTGTAAGTACTTCCATCTTTCTATTTTTCCCCGTGCATTTCAACATCAATGTCTCCCTTCTCCTTTGATGTATCTATGCCATTATAATAGGTTGTATTTTTAGAGTTGTCTATGGAACTGTATGTCTGCCAAAGTCTTTCTGGTTTGAATTGGAAAAGCATATAAATTAAGCTGTGTTGAATGGAGCACTTCTAACATTCTCTTACCTATTCACAAATTTTGATAAACTTTGGCTTTAGTTTGGTTGAGGCTCTTAATTTTTTAGCTGCGATACTGATTGATTTTTTTTCATCAGCTCCTGGTTGCCTTGAAGGTGCGTTATCCTCAACGGATTACTATTCTAAGGGGAAATCATGAAAGTCGTCAGGTATGCTTCAGAATGTATTTTGCCAACTGATGCTATAATTTGTTTTATCCTAGGTTGAAGGTTCATTAATTGATTATATTTGCAACTTAATGCGGTATTGTTCTTGGCAGGGTGTAAACTTTTAAGACATCTAAACATTTTATGATTTCAATTCTTTCATACCCTAGCTTTTTCTCAGCATCAAATCAATTGGGCTGATTATGGATGCTTGTTCCCATTTCAGATTACTCAAGTTTATGGTTTCTATGATGAATGCCTGCGGAAGTGAGTTCTTCTGAATCCTTAGTCTAATGGAATTACATCCTAACTTTTAAGTTAGTTTGGAATCCTACAGTCTTTGGTTTGTAGTTCCCTCTTAATGTTTCTTGTGTACAGTATGCATAAACATAAATTTTACTTTCTTACAATTGTGACCTGGATATGATTTTATAAATGACACGGATAAGGAAACGGGGTTGCTTATAGAAGTGAAAAGCTATAACAAAAAAAAAGAGAAAGCAAGAGGTAAAAAAGCATTACAATGAAGTGTTTCTCAAAGCATGGGAAATCAAATTTAGGCTGAACAAGAGATGCTTGGATAGTGCAAACTGAAACTCTGGACATACTGTGTGTTTTTAATTTGGACGACTGTTGCATTGATTTGTAACATGTTTTATACGCATGAATATAAGTTGTTACAGAGAATTGGAATTCTCTGTGCAATTTCAACACTACTCTTTATATAAAAAAAGAATACTACTTTTTGATGAACCTGACAAAGTGCACTAGCCTGTAAATGAAAACTCTACCTTCAACCCCCACAGTCCTTGAAATTGAAAGGAAGTGGACTTGATGATAGTTATAGACTTTTTGGCTAGTTGGAAAACAGGCTTCCAAGAACCTTCTCCTCTCACATCTTCTAACTTTGTAAATCATGTTATTCAAATGGTTTTATACAATTTTTTTGGCACAAGTATGTACAGAAAAGATAAGTATCAATGGTGTTTTTTTTTTTTGCAGGTATGGCAATGCTAATGTTTGGAAGATCTTTACCGATCTGTTTGATTATTTTCCACTGACAGCATTGGTGAGTGCTGGTAAAAAAATATCAAATAACAAATATTTTTGCTACCAAGATAATTGAAGGAAAAAAAAATTGTACTTTTTGGATTTCAATAGATTTTACTTTTTAGTTAGGGCATTTAATGTGGATATGGTGTCATGTATGTATTTTGTTCTCTTTTGAAGGTTGAGTCAGAAATATTTTGCCTCCATGGTGGATTATCACCCTCCATTGAAACCCTTGATAACATTCGTAATTTTGATCGTGTTCAAGAAGTTCCCCATGAGGGTCCCATGTGTGATCTTTTGTGGTCTGACCCTGATGATCGCTGTGGTTGGGGCATCTCACCTAGGGGTGCTGGATATACCTTTGGTCAAGTAATATACTCACTCCACTCCCTTCTTGTCACCCGTGCTCTTAATTTTTAGCAGAACAGAGTTTTCTTCTTGGGATGCTTATGGATATTGTTTCTGTAGGACATATCTGAGCAATTTAACCATACAAACAACTTAAAGCTGATTGCTAGAGCTCACCAGCTGGTTATGGAAGGATACAACTGGGGCCATGTAACTACTTCCCTTTGATGCTTTTCTTTTGGTGAATTTCTTGCTCTGGTTTGCAAATTTCATCTGATTGATTGTGCTTTTTTTCTCGTGACAGGAACAAAAGGTGGTTACTATCTTTAGTGCACCCAACTATTGCTACCGCTGTGGTAACATGGCTTCTATTTTGGAAGTTGATGACTGCAAGGGTCACACATTCATTCAGGTTGGTGTCTGATGCTAGAGCACTCTATGGGTAATGTCACATAAGTTAGGCTCAAAATAATATCTTCAAAATATGTTTGCAGTTTGAGCCTGCTCCAAGGAGGGGTGAGCCAGATGTGACCCGGAGAACACCAGATTATTTCCTATGATTGAAGCTGGTCTTGAGATACTGAATCCTTCCAGCCAGTGCTTCCTGTCTGGTTCACTTATTGAGGGCATTTTTCAAATCTAGAGTATAAATTCACAATGATGGTGGGTGGGGGTGGGTGGCAGAAAGCATTTATAACGGGCAGGTGGAGCTTCCTTGATTCAATTGGTTTGCTGATTATGCTAGAGTTTCCATAAGAGGAAGCAGTGGAGCTGGTGACCAAATAGCCGCAAATATACCATTTCCAGCAAACAATGCGGCATCTTTTATTCCTTTGCCTTGATTCTGTTTTTGTTGTCTTATTCCTTTTTGTAGAAGGATGGTTGTTTCAGGGTTGGGTATGTGCAGAGAGACAATGAGTTGACTTATAATGGGTGCTTTTATATTTTTTCTAACCAAGTGTTCCGTAGGTGCCTTAACATATCTAGATAATTTTTTATTGCACATTGCATAGGAAAGCTGAACCTGAATTGAATTAAGCCCCCTCTTTAAGTTTCCCATGACAGTTCATTCCAAGCTTTGGTTGTGATTTTTCCGGGAAGCATGGATTTGTGTGGACTAAGCGGTTTTTCCCTATCATCTTCTCTATGATAGCTGCCTTGATCATGGATTGTCAAAATATTGATTTTGTCACCAGTGCGAAGTTCCGTGAAGTGTTGTCTCCCTCTAGAAATATTGAAGCAAAACAATTAGTTCACTCTGTCCCTGCCAGCTGGCTCACGCCCTTGAAAGGTTTTGTGGAGAGCTAAAATGGCTGTTCCTTGATATTTTGGATTGTAATTGATGGACAAGAGACTGGTGGTTTGTGTGAGTGGACGGTTTATGCCATTTATGGTGCGGATGGATGATTGCCAGTATTTGTTTGACAACGAAAGGCGGGCGGTTTGAAAGTGTTGAGGCAGCACCTCAAGGCAAATGGTATCTATAGATATTTGATTCAACATTTAACTTGGAATCTTTCGCAATGGGTATGGTAATTTTCAATGCCCAGTGAGCTTGGAATCTCTTGCAAAATCGTCAACCTTAAAGCGTTGTCTGTTTTTAGATAGTTCCAACAAGGGAAGTCGACTGTAATGAGGGCCAAAAACCTAAAGATACAATGCTATAGCATGTAATAAATGTTCTTCTTCTTTCTTCTTTAGAACCCAATTTTATTTGCGTACTAATGTTAATGAATTGAAATGCTTTCAGATCATATAATTATGATTATTTAATATATTTTTCCTTTCATCTGTGCGCTTAGGCTTAGTTTAAGGGAGAGAGCTCGAACCCAAAACAGGATATGGATGCCATAGCAGCATGTCTTCTCTGTTGTAAGCATACAGAGAACAGCATATCGCCTGATAAATGCCTCAAAGAAGCAAGACACTTGCAGTGCAAGCAATTTTTGAGCAAAGGTCATAGTTTTGAAAACTGAGAAATGTGTGTGCAATTTACTTTCCATGAAAATTTTAGTTCTATCAGAGAATTGAGAACCTGATATAAGCAATAATGAACCAATCTCACAAACATTCAAACTTCGACGATTTCCTCTATGATACACAAGCATAATCTTGTTTCACTATTCACTCCACTTCTCCACTGTTTGCTGTCATAACTCCCCCACCTTAGGGCTGTTGACAAAATCTTGATTTACTGAAGGATCAAGCTAGACATTGATTGAGCTTTTGTGTATGCCAGGGGCAATGTGAGAAGTTTCTTCGTTCTTCCAACATAAGCTCGTTTTGTGAAGTTATCATAATCATTATCCTCAATTGCATCCAAGATTTTTTGGTATACTAGTAGGGATGACCATACCTGCAACAAATCACAGACCAATGTGTCAGCATATGAAAAATCTCAAGGTACAATATAGGTTAGAGATGGAAGTGTTGCAAATTTATCATGCAAGTAATGGAAAGTTTTCAGTTCATACTGGCCACCGGCTAGCCTTTTCAAGCTTTGAAGCCCCTTCTTCTGCAAGGTTGAAATAGAATCTTGCCCTTGTTATCTGCTCCTTCATGAACTCTCTCCATCCATAAGTGACTTTTCTTGCGAAAACATCTTGGTCGCATAGCCCGAACTGTGCAAGCTCATCTTGTGGTAGATAAACTCTCCCTCTCAAAGCACTGAAAGAAAAAGGACAGAACTAAGTTAAAAGATTCAAACGAGAAAACTGAATGGAAGTTGTGTGGAAAAAAGAACTTACTCCTCTCCCACATCTCTAAGAATGTTTGTAAGCTGGTTTCCAATACCCAAGTACAGTGCCGCATTATAAATACTTTGAGCAGAAGCTTCAGATTCTGCTGCAATTCCCATAACTGGAACGCTCATGAGGCCAACTGTGCCCGCAACGTAATAGCAATAAAGATAGAGCTCTTGAAAATTATCATAACGGAATTTTCTCGTATCCATTCTCATACCTTCAATCATGTCCCTAAAAGGCTGTGAGATGATTAAAAAACTCTATCAGATTGAGAACATACACTATGCTAGGAATTAATCCATCTAGTAAATATTCCAAGCACCTTAATGTCCAAAGGGAACTTGGAAATTGTATCAGTAAGTGCAGCATCGAGCATGTCATAGGGGCGTCCATCAAAGATGTCTAGTAGCCTCTCTTCCCACCTATCAAGAACAGCAGTGCTCATTAGCACTGCATTAGGTCCATCGACCAGCTCATCTGTCCTCCTGCACCATACTGCAGAAAATATCTCAGTTGCAGTAGAACAACTTTCTTAATAGTTTACTACTTATGTAAATCTCTTTGCTTAATTCATCTCTAGTGTGACTGTTAGGATCAATTGAATTGCTTCTTCGATCTTCTGAACTGAATATCTGTTCAAGTAATTTCTTGGAGCTATAAATAATTTGGTAGTATTGTCTTTGAAGGACTAATTTATCTATTCTGGGCTTAAATCTCTTACCATAAATTGCCCATGTGGCTTTCTGTCGCTCCTCTGTCATCAGCCGAGTTCCTGCATCGAGAGACAGTGATCATCATTATTTTGCCACACAATTTGTGATGACATATATAGGCAAATTAAATGTTTTGATAAATCATTAAACAGGTTGGAAACCTGTGCTAATGGGATCTGGTAAGCAATCAAGCATGCACCGAAACGACGAGATAGTTCTCATATCATCTAGAAATCCTTGAATTATGACATCTAGAACTATACATGTAATGAACAATGTGGAAGGGATATGAATGTTACCTAGATAGAAAGTCTTGGCATATTCGGCGCAAATGTTTCTGCACCTTTCGTAGGCTTCTTCAAGAAACGCTGGATGGAACTCCGGCTTTCTACAGATATCTTGCTTGCTTAAGCTGTTAGCCTGAGACTGCCTCTCAACAATTTCATGTACTTGAAGATCAGTATGAGGAATTCCATGTTTTAATAGACGAGGAAAAGCACGTTGGCTTGATCTCTTAGGAGCTGCGATCACTTCAGCTCTTGCTCTTGTAACCAAGGATTTTGAGTGCAAGAACTTGCCATTATCTGGCCCAGTGCAAGGCCTAGCCGAAAGTGAAAATGAAGAACACATCCGGAAACGTTTAACGATTCTTCTCGGGTACGAAAAAGCTCTCTAGAAGAATGATAAAATGGCTTGAAAGGATCTAGAACTTCCTTCAAAACATCAGAAAACGTTACCTAATAACTTGATCATGATATTGCAATATCGAACAGCTAAAACATTTATACTCTCTAGCAATGAGCTGTCTCTCTACCTTAATTCCTCTCCTTCTCAGTCTCTTTATCAAAAGGAAATTGATGATAGCATCATGCAAATTGCCAACTAGCTAGTTTCAGCTGACTAGATTTTTCAAGCAAAAAATGGGGGATTATTGAAATGGCCTGCTCTTATCAAGGACAGCTAGCAGTTTGCTCTACAAAATCATGACAACTTGTAGTTTTTTTTTAAATTTTTCAGTAAAGACACGAGTCCCTAATGTGGTGTTTAGAGAATATTGGGTGTTACGAAGATGCTAGATTTTGTCCAATACCAATCTATCCAAAACATTGTTTGAGACTTTGCAACAAGAATCTAGATCACCTTGATGCCTCCCTACACCCTTCGATTCTATTTATGTCCTGAAGTGATTATGCAGGAAGTTTTACAGTATAGAAGTAAAATAAAACCCTCCCCCGTGAATGAACTTATCAAATGATAAGGTCATGTTGACGTCCTCTTCCAACTATGGAGGCCATGATGTGTCAGCTGGACTAGTTCTATGTAGTGCTTCCTTTGGAACATCTCAACATCAGGATTCGGTCCATCTACAAGGCTGAAAGCTCCTGTTTGTAGCTGCTTCTTGGCAGTTTGACTGTCCATTGGTGTGATGCATCCTATGTAAGTTGAGACTTGAGACCATCTTTGCATTGGCCCAACCGAACCAGCACAGTGAAGTGCTGAGAAAGTTCACTAAATCCATTGGGATCTAACCATACTTGCCAAAACTAGAAAGGAAATTTGATAGTTAAAAGTCAATGTGAAAGACAAGGTGTGATCTGGAAAAAAGAACATCTTGGAGACCGGAAAAAACAATGCCAAACGGCTTTGATTGGTTGTTCCAAAGTATTAATGAGCCAAAAGAAAAAAAAATTCATTGATTCCACCAATGATACTAAACTAGGAATTGCAGGTCTGCATATATGTGTCGTTTTCACCTCAGTTACTTAATTTTCTCTGATAATATAAATGGTTAGTGAAAGATAATTGGCTCCAAACCTAAAATAATATAAAACTAGTTGGATGATGATGGTATGAGGCAAGCTCACCTTTAACTTTCAAAAAAAAATATTAGAAGCAGAATTTAAATTTATTTGGGTTTTATCAAATTAAACCCCAATCTTACAAAGTTATTTTGGATTTATTCAACATGGTTCGAGTCTAGTTTTAAGTTAGACCGTACAGAACTTAAAATTATTTAATCATGTATATAACATAACTCAAGTTTATTTTTGAATTCTATAATTAATAATTTATATGTAATTTGTAAATAAAATAGATGTAAAATTAAGTGTTTTGATAAAATTATTATAACAATATATTTGGTAAAATTAGTAAATAATATAGTATTTTCTTTCAAATTCATCGATTATTTTATTAATAATATTAATTTTCATAAAGTATACTCTTATAAATTTTACTGAAAATAATAATATTTATAATACAAATCATAATATTTTTAATATTAATATTATTAAATATTATAAAAATATATTAAAAAAAAATATAATAATAATTGATGGAGATATAACCCTTGATACGAAATATAACCCTTCCTTGACACATACCGAATTAATGTTTGATAATGCAGTTTTCTGATAGAGTTCTGTCGCGTTTCAGCTCGTTCCATAAACCGGTACTGGATTTTTGTCCTATCAAGCACATGGTATGTTAGCTATTTTTTTCTTTAGAAATGTTAACAAACTCAATATACCATGAAAGCTTTACAAAAGCCTTAATAGTTCACACTACTTTTAGTCAAATTCCTTTTCAATTTCATTGATGTTATTGATATTTTATATCCGTAGCAAATTAAACTTTATGGTTATTTGAATTAACCTTCACTTCCCTTCAACTTTTGATTTTCAGCATTTCCCCATTTCCTCCATAACTTACATGAAAAATATTTAATGTTTTGATAAGACAGCAACCAGTCTTAGCTTCGAGGAATAACCAGCTTATTCCAGAATTTTTATTGGAGAAGGTCTGTAATCTTATTTCTTTTGAAACTTTTGATTTTCAGAATTTTCCAATTTCTTCCACTACTTCCATGAAAAATATTTAATGTTTTGATAATGCAGTTGCCTGAGTTAGCTTCGGGGAATAACCAGACTATTCCATGATTTCTAATGGAGAAGGTGTATGCTCTTATTCTTTTGAAAAACTTTTGATTTTCAGAATTTTCTAATTTTCACCACGACTTCCATGAAAAATATTTGATGTTTTGATGATGCATGCAGTTACCCGAGCTACGTTCGTGGAATGACCACTCTCTTCATGAATTAACAGCGAATACGATTTTAATGGAGAATTAGGTCCATACTTTATTTCTTTTGAGACTTTTGATTTTAAGAATTTTCCAATTCCCACCACTGCTTCCATGAAAAATATTTAATGCTTTGATAATGCAGTTACCTTACTTACCAGCTTCGTGGAACACACTACCATAAATTCGCTAAATAGCAACGGATTACCTGATGGAATATTTTTATCGATAGTGAAATTACCGACGACTAATATTCCATTTGTAATTCAGTCGGTAACTACCGACAGAAAATTTCCGTTAGTAGTTATCGACTGAATTATGAGCAGAAACGTTTCCGTCGTAAAAAAAAACAGGTCGCTGACGTGGAGGTTTTGACGGGTTATTTTTTCAAACGAAATTACTAACGGATTCAAAAGGACATCCCCGTATAGCGACCGCCGTTTATATTACCGACGGATTTGAAATGGCAGATCCGTACAGTGACGTGTCGATTGTTCTGTCAAAACCGTTGGGGAAAGTTAATATATGTACATGCTACTGACCCTCTCCTCCCCTATTTCTCCTTCTTTTTTCTAATCCCAACTCTCCTCATCTACAAATGTCGATGAAGAAGATGATATTCATATTGAAGATTGCGATGAAGGTGATGATAAGTCAATTGATGACAATGAAGAAGAAAATTATGACTAACTACCAAAATGAAGCCCTATGTAAAACCATTTTTTTCATGTAATTTAGATTATGGATGATATATTTTGAAACACAAAATATTTATTACTTGAAATAATTAGTTGAAATGCCACCATTACAAAATAATTACTTGAAATAATTATTGATCATGGATGATATATTTTGTAATATGAAATAATTACTTGAAATCCCACCACATCACCGATGTCAACACCGACGACCTTAAGTCCGTCGGCATTTCACAAAGAGTTCAAAAATAATTAGTTGAAATGCCACCACATCACTGACAGCAACACCGACGACATCAAGTTTGTTGGCATTTCACAGAGAGTTCGAAAATAATTAGTTGAAATGCCACCACATCACCGATGGCCTTAAGTCCGTTGGCATTTCACATAGAGTTAAAAAAATAATTACTTGAAATGCCACCACATCACTGACGGCAACACCGACAAATTTATATCCGTCAGCACGTTGGCGGCGAATCAATTTTACCGACAAACGTACTGACGGACAGCGCGCATTTCAAAGTGTTGTGCATTAAATGCATCTCTAACCACGTCATATTGCTGATGTATTTACCGACGGACCACGAAAAATATGGAGGGTCATTAAAAAATTTGGTGTGAAATTAAAAAATGTACCGACGAATTTTTAACACCTCACCGATGGAATAAATTAAAATAATAATTAATTTTGTATCAGTCGGTGAAGCCGTTGGTAAAACTGGCATATAAGTTCCACCGACCACCTCTTCAGTTCATTTTTTCTTCTCCTCAGTTTTTCACTATTCTTTTCCTCTTCGTGCTCCTCTGCGTTCTTCACCGGTGATCTGAAGCATTTTTTGTTGTAAATCTCTATTAGTTTAAAAGGTTAGTATTTCTTCTATTTCATTTTACTTTAATGGTTTTTTTTTTTGCTATGCCTTTTGTTTTGGTGTATTTTTTGTAATGTAGATAAATTCTATAGTTTTTTTTTTTTGCATAATTCATTGCTAAAGTTTATATTTTGTTTTTTGAATTTATTGAATATTTTTCTATTGTTGTATTGACATAATTATTATTAGTTAATTTGTTGAATATTTATTGTTAATGTTGAATTTACCATAGACTTTACTTTAATGGTTTTTTTTTAATTTATTGTTTTGTTGTATTGGTATAAATATTGAATAATTTGTGGAATTGTAATTTTTAATGTTGAATTTACCTTAGGATTAATAATTGAATATGTTGGAATAATTTATATAGATTGGATAAATTGGTTGTGGCTATTGTTAATATGTGCAAGTTTGTGGATTTGGGTAGTATCCAGTATAGGGGAGGTGCTGTCAAATTTTTTTTAACATTTGAATTTAATTATATAATTATTTGTATAAAATTATGTAAATGCGTAGAACGAAAACCAGAGCTGGTCGCTCACGTATGGTCGTAGCTAGTTCGTCTAGCAGTGATGATGATATTTCCTTAGGTGCCTCTCAATAAGAGGCACCTACACCACCTGCGCTATCAACCGATGCTGCCTCTTCTAGCACTACTTCACAGAGCAGAGGCGGCGTGCCTTTGCAGCGGAATCAATTTACCCGCAACTACGAGGCACAGTGGAATGATGACCTTTCAATGTAAGTTTGTTAAGGTTTTAGTTTTTTTTTTAAATTACAACATAATTTATGAAATAATCACTATTGAATTTATTTTATTTATTTTCAGGTTCACAAACATTGAAGCCGTCCTAGTAATATCATCAGCGTTTAAATCATCGATGGAGATTCCATTATTTCAATGGAGTCAGATATCCAAGCATCCTAAATAGATGTCTTAAATCAATGCATGGTTTAACAGGTTTGAGGTTGATATTAATTTATAATTTTTAGATTATTAATATAATTGTAAATAAATTATTATTTTTATTTAAACTTGTTTATTTATACACAGTACAAATTCTGCTGGGACAGTGAGCATAACACTATTGTGAGAAGGGTGTGGGAAAATCACGCAGTAACTAGGTAAGATCGAAAACAATACAAGATTTTTTTTAGACAAAAATTTATGTTTCGAAATGTAATTTTAGGTTGCGTGAAGTAGGTTGCGTGATTTTTGGTATGAAGCACAAAAAAAGACAAAAAAAACCCACAAAGGATAGGGGTTTCCAAAGTTGGAACGATATTGCGGTTTGGAGGGATTTCAAACTGATATACATCCCGGAAGATATATGGCCGCACTATATTGAGCATATGAAATCTGAGCAATTCACACAACGCTCACAGTCCGGTGCTGGCAACCAGAATCAGCCAATTCATGGCGGGGTGACAACGCACACTGGCAGCTCCGTTCCGTTTGCTGCACATGTGAAATGGATGGTAAGCTTAATTTAAATGAAATATATCCTTAAATTCAGTTGTTGTTAATATATCTTTTTTCATTATAGGCTGTATCTCTTGCACGTGGGCCGAGCCCGATGGAGCTATTTGTGGAGACGCACGTGCGTAGTCAAGACCGTCAGAAAGGGGTGCCAAAGTTCGTTGATAACTGTGCTCAACATTTCGTGGTATGTTTGTTCAACCATTTTATTTTGTAAGATATTATGTTTATTGAATTGAATATGATGATTACTTTTTTTATTTTTATTTTCAGGAGACCTATAATAATTGGTTGAGGGAGAGATACGAGGATGATATTTTGACCCATCCAGAATTCGATTCGGATTTGTGGATGGAGGTTGGCTCGTCAGGTAGACCTGATAAAAATTGAGTTTACGGGCTCTCCAACACTACGGCCGATAACTTGAGGTCGACTCGTAGTGTTTCAACCGTTGGGATCTCTCAATCAATATCGAGCTTCCAATCTAAGGAGTTCAAGGCCTTGCAGCAGCACACAGCTCAGTTCACCGAGAAATACAACCATCTATCATCAGAGTACGCACAACTCAAAGCGTCTCATGCACAACAAAGAGTAGAGTCTAAACAAATCAAAGCGTCTCAAGCACAACAAAAAGCGGAGTATGAACAACAAAGAACGGCTTATGAACAGCTTCGTGAAATGGTTATGAACATGGCAAATAGTGGAACATGTGCGCCTAATTCTTTTTGGCCGTATAACCACCAGCCTCCTCCAGGATCTCCTCCTCTAGCTCCACCTTTATATTAATTTGTAATAAACATTATTTACCTTTAAAACTTCATTTAATATTTTTTTTGAAACATATTCAGTTTGTAATGAATATTATTTAACTTTGTTTTTGTTTAATATAAATTTTATTTGCATAATTGGTTTATATTACAATTAATTTATATAGTTTTATATTATATATCCTAAATAATTTTTTAAAAACAAGTTCAGAAAAAAACAATTACCAAGGATTTTACTGACGGATTCATTCGGTTGATATTTTAAACACTCATCGACTGACTTATAGACGGAATTACTCCGTTGACATTTAATAGTAGCTGTCACACTTACCGATGAATGTACAGACGAATATATTCGATCGGTATTTCATACACTCACCGACAACTTTACCGACGATTAGTGTCCGTCGGTAAATCACAATATCACCGACGGAATACAAATCCGTCGGTATATTTCAAGTGGGAATCTTTTTTTTTTTTTGCTCACAAATTTCGTTTGTAAAACCATCGGCAAATGGTGTTTTTATTTTGCCAACCGATATAGCGACGGAATGTTGAATCACCGACGAAAGAAAACCCGACGTACATAATTCGTTGGTGATGACGTCGGTAAAAAAATCACCGACGAACTTTTAATCACACATAAACAGAATTTGTCAGTCGGTAAAACTGTGAAATCTTGTAGTGACACGCAGCCTCTTCCAGATTGTTACAAGCAAATGGTATGTTGTCACAAAGTTCTAATAACATGTAAAAGATGAAAGCAAATTATATATATCTAAACACATGGAATTCCTTTTCGTCTGTCTTCTTTTTAAAATAATTCTTCGAATGTTGATATCACAACCTGTATATGATAATCATCTAGAAAACCTTGCTACATCTTGTTAGGTTGGTTGCCATTTCATGTAAGGCACCAACCATTGACCATTGACTATTGGTAGCCACCATTGTTGAATGAGCTAGAGTTGGTGGCCACCAATATTGACAACAAAGCAAGAAGAGCCTCCATGAATGCCTATAAATAGAGGCATATGTGAGAGAGCAAAATGAGAGAAAGAAAAGAGCCAAAGATATGAGAAATGTAGGAGAGAGTGGGCTGCCATTGCAGCACTAAAAAGAGAGAAATAGAGTGAGGTTGAGAGTTGTGAAAGAGGGGATGATTCCTCCTCCTCTATTGTTGTAAATCTTGTACTCTCCCTACATAATGCAATGGCTTCTCCCGTGGATGCAGGCGGTTTTGCCGAATCACGTAAATACCGTGTCAGTGTGCTTGGCCCTCCTATGAGCAAATATCAGAATATCACCGGTCGAAATTTCCCAACACATCTGTCTTCAACCAAGACGACTCCAAGATAGACTTACTTTCGATGAATGATAATGATGAGAACCAGGAGATATATACTGAGTCAAATCTTGTCTAACTTCTTTTAATCTATATATAACAGTACATGGGATAATCTTATATTATGAGTCTCTGCCAGTCATAATTGTCTTGTTTTGTGTATTATCAATTATCTCACATCAATTATCTCACATTATGTCATTGTGAATTAATTGTACAGGATGCAGTCTATTCTCTTGTTTTGTGTATTATCAATTATCTCACATCAATTATCTCACATTATGTCATTGTGAATTAATTGTACAGGATGCAGTCTATTCTCTTGTTTTGTGTATTATCAATTATCTCACATCAATTATCTCACATTATGTCATTGTGAATTAATTGTACAGGATGCAGTCTATACTGCAGAGGCAGAACAGCTGCTGGATGCTGGAGAAAGTTCACGTCCTAGAGTAAGAACTATGGAAACAACGCTTTTGAGAATTGGTGAGATTTTCTTAACTGCCTTGTTTACAACTAACTACTTTCTTGTATAGGAAATATCAGGATGGACTTTGCTGATGACAAACTTAATCCTAGAGATTGCATCTGCGGTTTTTGACCAGATGGGTTATGCACAAATTGGCATGGTGTTGGCATTTGTAGCTTTGCTTCTTGCAGCCGTTGAACTCATTCACATTGCTCCAAAGGAAAGAATTAAATGGGCGGGCAAGAGGCAAATATTGCCACTTTTTTTTATCTCCGATCAACTTATACTTCCGCAACTAGAAAGCCTGTTGGCACTATTGTTGAGTATTTTGGATAATTGGCTGGTGCTGTCTGGCAATGTGTTTATTCAACTGTGGAGTATACGTATACTCGTAAGGAGAAAGATAATCCAATTAATATGTGTCTTCTACCTTTCATTTTCTTATTTTGCGTGGTGATTTCCAAACTATTAGTCGACAAGAGTTCTTAGCAATGGTATTTTCTTTGAACTAGAAGAAATTGCTAGTATTGTGTTTCGAGGACTCTTTTTAGTGGGAATGTGTCAAAGCATTTGATTCCTAGATTTTCTTATCGAAGACCTAAACTTGTAATGCAATTAAGACACTATTTTTGAGACAGTGAGCATGAGTAGATTTTCAACTGAAAATGTGCATGCAAGTTGCTACAAGGTTGCGTTTGGTTGGTGTTTAAGGATAGAAACTGGAAATATTGACGTCTTCCAATAACCGAGGAAACGCATGCCTGCTCATTCCGCTGTAGAAACTGGAAATGTTGAACACATCTTACAGCTTCAGAAAACTATTCTCAGGCAGTAGGTTAGGTTGGAATAGAAGTAATAAAACGAGCTAGCTACCTCCAAAATAACAGAAAATTTACATCTACATAATATCTATTTTCCAGCTATAAAATTTCCATGCATATACTAAATCGCATCAATAATATGCTGTTTTTGGGACCTAAAAGTTTTGGAAAATCTATATTTTGAAAAGGAAGAGGGTGCCTCATCTTATATGAGACTCCTTTTTTTTTTTTTTCAATCAAATTTAAAAACCATAGCAATTACACCTATAGATTAATTTTATAATCTGACCTAAAATCGGATTTCTTGACAAATCAAATTGAGAGTTCACCGACGGACTATCTTCAAGGATTTTTTTTCATTATTTATTTTTTTCTTAAAAGGCAAGACTTGTAAATATTTCAAACATGGCAAAAAATTAGCCAAAGCGTTTGTAGTCCAACGGTTAGGATAATTGCCTTCCAAGCAATAGACCCGGGTTCGACTCCCGGCAAACGCATTTTACTTGGCTGCCATAAGGATGCCGGTAGATAGTGGCATGATATCCTATCCTTTTTTAGGTGAGAAAAACTCACTTTACTTGGCGTCACTCATTTTCATCGAAACCCAGTTTCATAGGCTTAGCCAATACTACATCCAAGAAACCCCAGTGTTCCAGCCGGGAGTTCTTTTGGAGTCAACACCGAGGGGGTATCGCCTGAGCCTGAAGTCCTCCTAATAGACAAGGAAGGGCTTTTACTCAACAAGGGGGATGGATCAACGCCAGATAATTCAGAAACGAGCCAGCAGAATGGGACTCCAAAATCACAGGTCTCCTGTGCAAATTGAGTCAGTACCACTTGCGTCTATGAAGCATAAGAGTATTCCAGCATTAGGATCGCTCAGACATGAGCTATAGACATTAATCGTATGTAGTTTAACCTTGAACAAAGACTGAGATCTTCTGATATATGTAAGGAACTTTTCTTGTGAAGTTTCTGCACAAACTTTCAGTTCCGTGGCTGGCAAAAGAAGTCTAAATTTTCGCATAGCCCTGAAAATCTTAAACGGAAACTCATTAGTTCTATGAACTAGGAGTCCATAGCCAAGCTCAGCAATCATGAACACAGCTTAATTTAATTTTATGTTAATAAACACGGAAGGGATTGTACAAGGCATCATTACAAAAACGTCTTCCATTAGCAATTTGCTTCAATTCCATGTCCATGCAATTTGACTATGTAACGGTAATTAGTGAGATACAGAGTTTGGTTTGTAGTACAAAAGTTACCACATATGCTCTTTGATGATCCAAATGGTTTCTTTGAGTCCACAGGTTCAAGAAAACTTAAAAAAAATCTGTCGAGAGTATGCATTTAAGAAGATAACAAAGAAAACCCATTAATGTCAGGAAGCAACATAATCACATATCATAAGAATGAACTGCTAAATAACTATGCAAGGCTATGTATGTATTTATGTAAGTCAACAAACTTTTTACCTTGGAAATCTGTTCTTTTGTAATTTTTGATGGGTGCCAAAGTGAAACATTATTCTACTAGTATGAGTTTCTGGGATTACTGGATGGTGTTTCCATTGATTCTTTGGGAAGATATCATTGTGATTTGTAGCAAATGTTACCTGCTTTAGGGAAATAGACTCCATTGCCATAGCTACAAAGGAGGGGAGGAGGGAGGAGATATTTCATATTTGCAAAAGCTTGCCTGTTTTCAATACGACCAGACGTT
This sequence comes from Populus euphratica, assembly GCF_000495115.2. NCBI lineage: Eukaryota > Viridiplantae > Streptophyta > Magnoliopsida > Malpighiales > Salicaceae > Populus > Populus euphratica. Next base: position 506,006 of record NW_011500028.1, on the reverse strand, counting down.
TCTGATGCAGGCTGGTGTTATGTGGTTTAACAGAAATGAATCCAACTTAAAACCTAATGTATTATAGCTAAGCAAGTGTTGTCATCCTAAAAATAGAGATATTGGCTGCAAAATCTCCATTGTTTTGTTCACTGTTTGTTTGTTTTTAGGACTTGAATTTAGCATACTTAATTTTAGCCAATGATATCACACCTGCTTACCATTTTTTAGAATTTGAAAAAAATTCACATGCACATTTTTTTTATAAATAAAATTAATAACTTAACCCTACTTCATTTCGACTTTGATACTCTAAAAATTGGTGTAATGGTTCTGAAGAACCCAGTTAGCTATAAGATGTGTCTATTCCAGTTTTATGGTTTATAGAGCTTGGAGGAATTTTAGGGGAAAATATTATTTTTTTAATTATTATTATTATTATTTCCTATTTAGTTTAGGATTTTTTTTTTCATGATTTTTTTTTCTATTTATTTTAGAAAATCAAACATTAAGATTGCTATTTTTTTCTTTTTAGTTTAGGTATCCCTAAAACAACTCAATAATTATTAATTGAGATTTTTTTCAACCTAGAATTATTATAAATAAGGTTGCTTACCTTGTGTATTTTAGAATAATATATTATACTTTTATTCTCAAAAATAAAATTATAAATTAGGGTTTTGTATGATAACTATATTCGATTTCAATTTTATTTTTCTAATTTATTGTTTTATTGTCTTTTTGGTTATATTTTTATCTATATCAATTAATATTAGAATTCAAATATCTTGAAAGTTATTTGCTTGTTGTATGTTGAAATAACCATGACTATAAGAGTTATTAAAATAAAATAAGCTCGTGACAGAGGAAATGTGATACATGTAAAAATAAATTGTAAAATTAACTCATCATTTGGTATAGGTGAGGAGTTCGAGAGATTATGAGTAGAAAAAACAATTTCTTAATTACGATGAATATAATGTTAAAACTGAATGTTTTGATTATCTAATTTCTTTGAGGATTGGAATTAATTATCAAAATTAAAAAAAAATATTAAAAAAGATAATTTAGATATAAAATTCTTGATTTGTGATGTGCATGAGAATTGAACCAAATTAGATATTATTTCAAATGTGATTTTTTATAAAGCACATTGCAATGATACGCCTCACATGTGCTTGAAGGGAGTTGTGGAATTGATGGAGTTAAAATTGGAAACAAATTTTCAAATATTCTTCTAACTCCCTTATTGATTTTATTGTTAGGAAAATTAAATAGTGGTTGTCATAAGGCTGGAGAAAACCATAGCCTTTTTTGTTTTTACTATTGCTTTTCAAATTTTGAAAGAAATTTTATCAACTCTCGTTTCTATCTTATATATTCTGTTTCCATGCCTATATCTCCCTTTTAAAATCCATCTCTCTCGTTTTTCTCTCTTTTTCATAGCCAAAATACTAACATTGCCTTTTCACTAAAACCCTAATCCTCTCTCCCTCTTTTACTCACACCATGAAGAGCCAAGAAGATTTAGAAACCAACGAGCAAGAGATCTCCACGAAGAGAAAGCACAGCAGCAACAACAGCATTAGCCAGCAAGATTTGGAAGGTGAAGATGAAGAAGATTTTGACCTTACACTTTCTTTATCTTTTCGTCCTCCGAGATCCAATAAGAAAACTACCCTGCAAAACATCATTATCAGTAACTCATCAACCATTAGCACAGCATCAAGATATCCCTCAAATTGAAATCCCACCGGATGACCAGATGACACCAAGGCCTCTTGGCCCTCTTCAGCTTTCTCGCAGGCACGCCCCATTCGCTCATATTCTTGTGACTGAACCATTGCTGTACACTGCTAACTAGAAGCAAGTATTAGTAACTACAAGTACCCGCATTTTCATCATTTTGACAAAGCTTCCATCATATAATCTCTTAAAAAAAAATCTTTCAATTTACCTTATCATTCTTCATCTGGTTTTAGATAAAATAAATCCATCAGTAGAACATACATAATCAGATTTTAAGGTGGCGGTAACACACTACTATAATGGTTTTCTCCAGTATCTCATTCATATTAATTTGAAAATATCTTTCGCAAAAGAGTTTACAATAATCAGAGTCAAATTACCATTGTTCATACCCCCTTCTTTCTCCTAGTGTCAATTAAAAGAATAAAAAAAATCACACAATTCTAACAGATTATTCACCGCTCAAATTCATGAATCACATACTTTTTGAACATTAGCACCTAATCTTGTCACAGCAAATATCAACTCTTTTATTTGCATGCGCAATACATGAAAAATAATAATAATAATAATAATAAGTTACTCCAATGAGTCTTGTAAATTTTAGAATCGATGAATACTTATAAAATTATTAAATTTAAAATTTATAGAATTAGTTGAAATACATGCAAGCGAGTCTAAATATCCATATTAAAATAGAAAAAAAAAACAAATTTGAACAGGCTCCTAGCCACAATAAATTGGAAGGGTTAATTTTAATTTTTTTTAAATAAAAATCAAAATAAAATCATTTTACCATATTTTTTTATAAAAAAATTAATAAATTGATAATTAGATTTTAACCAGATCAAAATTTGATCAACCAGGTCAATAAATCAACCCTTAGGTTTTTTTATCGAGTTAGCAAAGTTTCATACTTTTTTTTCCTTCAATCCAGACCGGTTCATACCCTCCATATTGCTGGTCAAGTTGTTGAGCATATGCAAGTTGTAATACAATGATTACAGGCAAGGTTTATAGTACACTTGATAATCTTGCATTTTTCAAGTTCTAAAAAAAGTGGGAAGAGGGTGTGATGAGTGGTTACAATTAAGGATGCTAAATTCAAGTCTTAACATAATGGAGAATAAACAACCATGCAAACCCAAACAGTGCACAAAATAATGGAGATATTATTGCAATCTCTATTTTAGGACGACAACACTTACAATACATTAGGTTTCAAGTTGGATTTAGTTACAAATACAGCAAATCAGCTCTCACTGCAGCAAATCTGTTGTAACCAACTGATCAAACTACACCAGCCTGCATCATTGCTTAGCTCCTCTTGATCCTATATAAACATCTCCACCATTCCCCAACTCTTACATTGCAAATTTAATCTCTATTCTACTCTATCATCGATCATGGCTGTCTTCAGGCCCTTTGTTGTACTTCTTTCCATTTGCATCCTTTCCTTCATTCCCAATGCTTGTCATGGGGCCAGCAAAATGAATGTCATTGATCAATGCTGGAGAATGAATTCAAATTGGCAGAGAAGCCGACAACATCTGGCTACTTGCTCTGTGGGGTTTGCAGGGAAAATGACCAACAATGTTGGGAAAAATGTTATATGGTATAAGGTCACCGATCCTAGTGACGACCCTGTGAATCCCAAACAAGGGACATTAAGATATGGAGCTACCATGATCACAGGAAAAGTCTGGATCACTTTTGAGAAGAACATGGACATTAAACTTGAGAAACCTCTTCTTATTAGCAGCCATACTGCCATTGATGGTCGTGGCGTTGATGTCAGCATTGAAGGCATCGGATGCCTCGTGGTGTACAAGGTACGTTAATTTAATCTCTAGTTGCCATTATTGCTGATTATATAGGCAGTGCATGCTCTGTCTAAAACATCAATGTTGTTTGTCTAGGCAACCGACGTGATCATCCATGGCCTAAAGATTCACCATTGCAAGGCACAGGGACCTAGCTCAGTCATGGGACCGGATGGGAAACTAATGCCGTTAGGTCAGATGGATGGGGATGCCATAAGGCTGGTCACTGCATCTAAGGTTTGGATAGACCACAATACATTATACTCGTGCCAGGATGGTCTTCTTGATGTCACTCGTGGATCTACATTTGTTACTGTTTCTAACAATTGGTTTAGAGACCAAGACAAGGTTATGCTTCTTGGACATGATGATGGGTATTTGAGAGACAAGAACATGAAGGTCACGGTTGCCTTCAATCATTTTGGTCCTAATTGCAACCAAAGAATGCCAAGGTAATTAATAATACCTAATTAAATACCACAATTTCTGGCATTTGGTTAATATTATCTTAGATAGAAGAGACAGAGATGAGGATAGGGACTGACTTTAAAGCTGACTTTAAAGCTGTCCAATGAACGCATTTTCTGTCTGTCTTTCTAACTAAACAAATTTCTGCAGCAGTCTGAATCATGAATCGTGTATTCAAGATTTTACACTGATATATAAATCATTGAAAATAATGCAGGGTTCGCCATGGATATGCACATGTAGCTAACAATCTGTACCTGGGATGGGAACAATATGCAATTGGAGGAAGCATGAATCCTAGCATCAAGAGTGAATCCAACCATTTTATTGCACCTAAACAATCCGGAAAGAAGGAGGTAAAGCTTTCAACTGTCAAATATATATTTGATCATCCACGAATCGATCATTATCTTTCAAATCATGCAAATTAAGGAGACGGGGGTATCTGAATTAAGGACCAGAAAAACTAAGAAAAAAATTCTGATATTTTAACAGGTAACTTGGAGAAATACGGAGATTGGTGCAAAAGGCAAGCCCTGGAACTTCTACTCTGTAGGGGATATGTTTACAAATGGAGCTTCTTTTGTCCAGACCGGCCGCAGAGGTACGGCAAAGCCCAACTACAATAAGGAGCAAACGTTCAAAGTTGGAAGTGCAAACTCTGTACAGTCAATGACTAGCTCAGCAGGTGCTTTAACATGTTCAAGAACATTGACATGCTGATGAGTCATGAGTGATGAGTCTGAGAGTTGCAGATTCAGAGAAAATGCAGATCCTAAAAATGAAAATGTTTTCTTCTCGTATTCCATACACGTACGCTTTATTAATGAGTAATATAAAATTATTTTCAACATTTTATCTAATAATTTAAACTTTTGAGATAATATATTTTTTTTATAACGTCATGTATAACTAAGCTAGTAGGAATTTCAATTTCATGCTTGTTTATTCCATAATCAAATAACTTTAAAGTTTTTGAATTGGCAAAGATGAGGACACATATCAAATGATTTTTAGCCTCTCTTTTTTGAAGGTTCTAACAAGAAATGTGCCAGACATAGCAATCTGACTAACTTGAAAGTAAAACTGTTGGAAGCGAAAAGGTTGTAAATATGCATGCCTGGTGTCCTATTTAATTATATTTCCTTACAGGAAGTTGTTTATGCAACCTTCTAATAACAGGAAACCAAGATAAGAAAGGTTACAATGCTTACTGTTAAGTTTGGCCTGAGATGCTTTCTTGGTTGTTGACTGATGTAGAATTGGATTTGGAGCTTGCTGGTTTCAATGCCGGCCGCATAAACAAACAAACGCAGCCTTATTTTCTTGTTTTTGTACCTTATTATTTTCTTGGTGCATATGGTCTTGATTTTCTTTTGCTTTTCTGCTCCTGTTTCGCCAACACGTTTTTGGCTTCTTTAATCTTGCAAATTGATAGCATATAATTCTGAGTTCATTCATAACAGGAAAACAAAAAACCAAAAAAAACAAGTGATTTTTTGTTTTCTTTTATGTAATACTAGCTCGATTGAGTTGATATGGTTTATAAATCAACTAAAACCTTAGCTCGAATTATTCTTTGGAATCCAATATTTTAGGATTAGCCCACCAAGCCGACACGACTATATTCTAAACGATTGCCAAATATTTGGATCTTCATAACACATTCTTTATTTTTATATATATATATATAGTCTCCATCTTACTTTGCTGACTCGATTGGCAGCTCACCTTTTCTAAAATATGAGGTTGGTATCATGATTAAAGAAAAAAACACACGCCTCTTCTGTCTATCTCTCTCTCTCTGCTATGGCTCCATAGCCGTCGCAATCACATTTCTCATGCCCTTCAATAATCTGTCCACTTGTTATATGTATATACATACAAGGAGAAATCCAAAGGCAGAGCACCAAAACACGAGAAAAAATGTCTTCTCTAAACCTGGAAACCACCTCCGAAACCCCACCCAGAGTACCGTACTCCCTTCAAGAACTTCCTATCACCACCACCGCCAAGAAATTCCCAAAAAAACTCACTTTGGTCCCTCTAATATTCTTAATCTACTTTGAAGTTGCTGGGGGTCCTTATGGAGAAGAACCTGCGGTCCAGGCTGCAGGGACTCTGTATGCCTTACTTGGTTTCTTGATATTTCCATTTATATGGAGTATTCCTGAGGCTCTTATCACCGCTGAGCTCTCCACTGCTTACCCTGGAAATGGAGGTTTTGTCATTTGGGCTGAAAGGGCTTTTGGTCCTTTCTGTGGATCTCTGATGGGTTCTTGGAAATTCTTGAGTGGTGTTATTAATATTGCTGCTTTTCCTGTTCTTTGCATTGATTACATGGAGAAGGCAGTTCCTGCTTTGGAATCAGGTTGGCCTAGAAAAGTTGCTGTCTTGATTTCAACATTGTTGTTATCCTTTTTAAACTATACTGGATTGACTATTGTTGGTTATGCTGCTGTTCTGCTTGGTCTTGTTTCGCTTTCGCCTTTTATAGTTATGTCTTTGATAGCAATCCCTAAGATTCATCCTCATAGGTGGATAAGTTTTGGCCAAAAGGGTGTGAAAAAGGACTGGACTCTGTTCTTTAACACACTTTTTTGGAACTTGAATTTCTGGGACAATGTTAGTACTTTGGCTGGTGAAGTGGATGCACCCCGGAAAACATTTCCTATGGCCTTGCTTGTGGCTGTGATCTTCACTTGTGTGTCTTACTTGATTCCACTTTTCGCGGTGACTGGTGCTGTTTCTGTGGATCAAAGTCTATGGGAATCAGGATTTCATGCCACTGCTGCAGAGATGATTGCAGGGAAGTGGCTAAAGTATTGGATTGAAGTTGGTGCTGTGTTATCTGCTATTGGTTTATATGAGGCTCAATTAAGTAGTAGTGCATACCAGCTTCTTGGTATGGCTGATTTAGGATTTGTTCCAAACTTCTTTGCCATTAGGTCTAAAAGGTTCAACACACCTTGGGTGGGGATATTGCTATCCACTTTGATCACAATTGGTGTCTCATATATGACCTTTACAGATATCATTTCGTCAGCTAATTTCTTATATAGTTTAGGTATGTTGTTAGAGTTTGCATCTTTTATTTGGTTGAGAAAGAAATTGCCAGGGTTGAAAAGGCCTTACAGGATTCCAATGAGGCTTCCAGGTTTGATTGTTATGTGCTTAGTACCATCTGCATTTTTGGTTCTTATAATGGCTATTGCCACCAAGACTGTTTACTTGGTGAGTGGTTTGATGACTGTGGGTGCCATTGGATTTTACTTATTTATGAATTTTTGCAAGACAAAGCGGTGGTTCAAGTTTAGAAGCGGTGAAGTCATTGAAGATTGATGTATAAGAGAAGGTTGTTATCTTGTTGAATTGGTCATGAATGAATTTGGCTTAGTGCTTAAGAAAAAGACATGTAGACAGTCACATGGAATCTGTGGACTCCCGATTCTCAACAACATGGCACTTGGCATTGGAGAATCTGCATAGGATCTAAAGATCCTATTTCTACTAGGGTTGTATGGTTGTAAAGTTAGGAGATCAAGAAATTAGGTTAATGAAAACAGCTTCTGTGCTGTTATTCTCTCCTGCTTTTTCTCTGTTTATTAGCCCTAACCTCCCAGGATTTGTACTCTTTTTTTTGGCTTAAAAGAAATCCGTGATGATTTAACTAACTCAATTTGATGTAGAGTTTGTCAATCTTGGACCCCTAAAAAAGGGATGAATGAGTCTAGAATTGAATGTAGGCATCGATAAGTTTAAATCAAAGAATAAAAGGAAAAAAAAAATCCTTTCTATCTCCCCGAGGAGAGGGAAAAAAGTCAACTATTAGCACAATGATTACCCTCTCTATAAATATAGTGATTTCTAACATCCCAGTCATGCTGAATAAGCTGAAGAATCTATTTTAAAAGAGGGTCCTTAGCCAGAGACTCGGATGCACCCCTAGCTGCATTCACCACCATGGCTGAATCCATCTACAACTTCACCAGTTTGAATCTCCTTGGAACAAAGATAGGACCTACAAGAAGATATTAGCATTAATATTGAAAATCTTCTTAGTTTTACAACAAAGGGAAGGAAATATTGAGTATTCAAACTGGTAACTGCAAGAAGATATTAGCATTAATGTTGAAGATTTTCTGCTTATTTTTTAAACAAAAAGGACATGGTTTAAAAGAAGGTTTCATTTTCTGCTTATGTTGAATAAGTGTTCTTTTGATTTTGATAAAAAGCAGTGGGGCACCTTTGATGCTTACAATATTGTGAGAGACGGTTTCATTTTCTTTGGCACTGTCAAGAACACTAATCAACTGCGTGCGTAGAACGGCATGTATGAGCTGAATTTCTAAATTATACTGAGGAATCTCTATGATTCAATTTCTATTCTTGATTAAACATAATAGGGATGGAGATGACAATGACTTTGCTTAGAATTTGGAGAGCTTGGCCATTAATGCATGGAACTTCACAAAATAATGCAGAAGCAATTGAAAAAGTGGAGGGCCATGACTTGTGTGTTTGCATATCTTTCCCCACAAGATTTTTTTGACGAAGATACATAACAAGGCATGCACCTCTTTCCCAATCTGGCCCCATTTTGCTAGCTGTGAATGATGGAGGTGGATCTTGGATGCAATGTAACTGCAGCCTAGTGTGAACTTACTTCATGATCTTATTGAAGATATTCACAGGGGTGGTTAGAAAGAATTTCCAGTTAAATGAGAGCAACTTGCATCCACTATTAATCTTGGTAATGTGGTATGATTGGGATGATAACTTGTCAAATTTGACACGAACATTGACTTGGAACAAGATTAGGTTCACAACTTTTTAATAATTTTCTTATAATTTTTACACCATATAATTCATATGTTTTAAAAACAAAAGATCAAAGTGTATCCATTATGTGGGACAAGAAAATAAATTATGTGACAGTTTCTTTTATCACAATATCATGTGTCAGTCAAAAATATTTTTAACTCCTTTTCTTATATTTTTTCTCCAACTATTGGTAATTATCTTAAAAATATTTTAAATTTTAAAATTTAAAATATTTTTTCCATGTTCACCTGTCATTCCATATCAACATTGAATTGCCTACATCTCATTTATCAAATTGAATTTTCATGACCGAGGACAAAAAAAAAATGGCCCACCACCCCTCCAAATTCCATTCATAAAGCCTTACAAACCTACCAGTATATTCAAAGCTTTGACACCGAAAGGATGGAACCCCACCTCTCCTCTTCAAACACTCAACATCTCCTGGAACAACAGCCACCCACCACCACCACCACCACCAAAAGCCATGGAAAACTAGCATTAATCCCACTTGTTTTCCTCATCTTCTTTGAGGTATCAGGGGGTCCTTATGGTGAAGAATCAGCTGTGGGAGCTGCTGGGCCTCTTTGGGCCATACTGGGCTTTTTCATATTTCCCTTCATTTGGAGCATCCCCGAGGCCCTTGTCACCGCCGAGCTCGCCACCGCCTTTCCAGGCAACGGTGGTTTTGTCGTCTGGGCCCATCAGGCCTTCGGACCCTTCTGGGGTTCCCTGATGGGTTCCTGGAAGTTCCTTACTGGTGTCCTGAATCTGGCTTCATATCCAGTTCTTTGCATAGACTATCTCAAGTTGGTTTTCCCAGTTTTCTCTTTAGGTGTGCCTCGCTATATTGCCATATTGGTCTCAACTTTGGTGTTGTCGTTTCTAAACTATACAGGTTTGGCAATTGTTGGTTACACTGCTGTTACTTTAGGTATCGTGTCACTTTCACCATTTGTAGTACTGACATTAGTTTCAATCCCCAAGATTGATCCTTCAAGATGGATCAGTTTAGGACAGAAGGGTGTCCAAAAGGATTGGACATTGTTTTTTAATACTTTGTTTTGGAACTTAAATTTTTGGGATAGTGCTAGTACTTTAGCTGGTGAAGTTGAGCAACCTCAAAGGACTTTTCCAATAGCACTTTTATCTGCTGGCGTGCTCACTTGTTTAGGTTACTTAGTACCTCTTTTAGCTGCCACAGGGGCTATACCATTAAGCCAAGAAGATTGGACTGATGGCTATTTTGCTTATGTAGCTGAAATGGTTGCTGGGAAATGGTTGAAATTATGGATGGAAATTGGTGCATGTTTATCTGTTATTGGATTATATGAAGCACAATTGAGTAGTTGTGCATACCAAGTTTTAGGCATGGCTGACTTGGGATTTTTGCCAGAATTTTTTGGTGTGAGATCGAAGTGGTTTAACACACCTTGGGTGGCAATTCTGGTCTCAACAGTAATAGCATTAGCAGGTTGTTATATGGATTTTGCAGACATAATTTCTTCAGTGAATTTCTTGTACAGTTTAGGCATGTTGTTGGAATTTGCATCATTTTTATGGCTGAGGAGGAAAATGCCAAGTATAGACAGGCCATTTAGGGTTCCAATGGGATTGCCTGGCTTGATCATAATGTGCTTGATTCCATCTGTGTTTCTGGTCTATGTTATGGCTGTGGCAACCAGAACTGTGTATATGGTGAGCTTTATTTTGACTGTTCTTGGGATTTTATGGTACTTCTTCATGAAGTTTTGCAAATCAAAGATGTGGCTTCAATTTAACAGCACTGGAGAAAAACTGGAATATGAGGATTAGAGTAGGTTTTTTTCTGTTTATTCTATTGTTCAGGAATTGTTTGCTTGTATTGAAATTGTTTCTGGTCATCTGTGAAGTCATGTATATACTCAACTTCTGATCTTATAAAAAGAAAAATCAAATTTATTTTTGTTCATTTCTTGAATTGATTGATTGTAGTTTACATTTATGAAGTCATGGTTACCGCTTCAGCTCTTCTAGGAATTGAATTCAGAATCATCAGAGAATGAAAGTTGGATTGATTGGTGGCACTTCAAATTCTCTGTGTACAAGATACATCCTCAGGTCTGAACAAGTTGCAACACCTGTAAAACAATAGCTTCATATTCTTATCTTAGCGAAATCGATTGTTTTCTTCCCATCATGTGCCTTTCGGAAGAAATGCTTGACGTAATCCGAGTACAGAACTTCCTTATACACTGCCTTCTCGCCGCTTGCCAGCACTTCATGAAAAGGAGATATTTTGTCTGATGGCCTTGGGTTGATGAATATGGGGATTGAAATCCTGTTCTTACTTCCATCTGTCATCACGCAGTGCTCAACACTCTTGTATCGACCATTGCTCATTATTTGTAGAGCATCACCAACATTGATCACAAGGGAACCGTTAACAGGAGGAACATGAATCCAGTAATCGTCATCTCCTCGGACGTAAAGTCCACCAACGTTATCTTGGAGGAGGGCTGTGAGTGTCGAGACATCAGAGTGGCGGCCAATTCCTACTGTGAGCTCAGGGTTTGGACAAATCGGATAGTAGTTAAGGTTAATCCTTTTAGACCCCATTAAGAGGGATTCTTTTTTCTCATCAATTTCAGTCACTTTCAGATTCTTCATTAACACATCTAGTAGCCTTCTGATAACAATTTCTGATCTCCTCATGTAGTCTAGCACTTGATCCCTGAAAGTAAAACATTTCAGTCCAGTCCAAGCCATCTCTAACTAAATGATTTTGATGCATTTTAATAGATTACGCATGTGCAGCTTGTGAGAAGTTAAAAATTTGTTACTTGCAAACAGAGGGCCACAAAGCAGAAGCCTCGTCCTCAGAGACATAAAAGAGGCTAAGGTAATCTTTCCACTCTAAAGCCCTCTCAGCTTCAGGACTAAAGCTTGTGCCAAACCGCACGTTGTTAGAAGGAGAAAGCTCTTTTAAATACTTCCTCTTTTCCTCTGCTGGTAACCTGAAGAACCGATGAGTTGATTCCTTGACATTCTCAAGTACATGAACGGGAACCCCATGGTTAATAATCTGAAAGAAACCCCATCTTTCTGCAGCCCTACAGACCGCTTCTGCAACTGTTGGGCCGTCCAGTTTTGACATGTCAATGATGGGAATGGATGCTTGGGGCATGATTTTGGCATCACTGATTATTTCCTCGAGGGGTTGGATGTACTGTTTGGGGAGGTTTTTGAGGCCCATTTCTGAGAGTCCCTTTACTCCATTACCTTGTTTCAGGACAAAATCAGTGATGGCATCCGAGGAGCCATTGATTAACACTGCAGTGGTTGGAGCCATTGCTTGAACTTTTGGCTTGGACAATTAGGAGAAAGCTCATGTAGTTTTATAGTAAATGTTTCCCGTTGTTACATTTTAACATTAAATTATATTTAATTAAGTGGAAGTTAATAATTAAGTTAATATTAAATAAGTAACCTTATATTATGTTAATCTAGAAGCTTAATTAATGCATGAGTTACATGAATGTAATCATCCATAAATAAACAAGTATACTGCGGTTGCCATAAAGATTGAAGTTATCAAGATGAAATCAAAAACTACTCTTCCACCCGTCCAGTACTACAGATTAGATTTTGTAATATTTGATTTATCACAATTCTGTATATTTTATTTTCCAGGGAATTGATATAATATTTTGAAAGAAAAATAAAGTTTTGATAGGAAATTACAACAATGCACAGCTTTTTCAAATTTTTATATTTTTATATTTTTAATGATTAAAATAACCTTTCTCTCATGACTGGAAGCAAAAATATATATATATATATATATATATATATATATATATAAATGAAAGCTTGAACAAGACATATAAAGGAATCTAACAAAATTCACTTAACTTGATTCATTCATCATACAAAATACAGCAATTTTAATTAATTGGGTCAACCTACTAATAATCATCAGACTAATTTAGACTAATTTGGATATATTTCAATTAATTTCACAAACTTTAAAAGTCATAACCATATAAACTTTTAATAGTTTTAAAATTGTTAAAACTCAAACTAATTAACTCTAAAATACAAATCTAAAATCTAATTAACTGCGCTACACCCCTTGACATTCACACAAAAATATACTTGTTGCCTGAGAAAGTGGCTTTCCCTTAGATCTCCACACAGCAGCCAGATTGAACAAACCCAGAGAACTCTTCAGGCACATTGATCTTCTCCAATTGCCCATTTTGCCCATCTTTCATTTCCACCATATAGAACCCTTGGGGTGCACCTGGGCTACCCGACCCAGCAACCATGACCTGAGAACCGAACATGATCCCACGTACCGCAACCCGAACCGCCGGGTCCAAGTCAGCCCAACTCATCAATCTCCCATCCTTCCCTGCCCCAACACAAGATCTCGGGCACCGCCCTGGAATCCACGCCTCCTTGACCCGCCTCCATTGACCCGACCTGAATTCGTAGACCTCTGCACTTTGCTCAAATTCCCCTTGATTGTCAGTCATATATCCACTAACCGCCCAAAACTCATCCCCAATCACCACCCCCTCACACTCATCTCTCTCTTGACTCATCTGATTCAACTCGGTCCACTCATCCTTGCTCAAGTCATAAACCCACCCGGTTTTCAATGCGTTCTTATTCTCATCATGCCCACCCACAACATAAATCCGACCCGAATATGCTCCAATAGCAAAAAAGCACCTCTTTGATGGCATCTCCTTCCCTTCCCTCCACTTCCTAGTTGTAAAGTCATACACAAAAACATGACTCACCTGTTCATAACTTACTGGGTCCCATCCACCCATGACCACGAGCTTCCCTTCACAGCTTGCCAATTGACAAAACAAAGGCAACCCGTTTGGATACTTGGGTACCGGGTCAAGCCTCTGCCATGTCTGACTCACAGGATCAAACACAGTGATCCCAAAACTAGGCGAGTTACCTGGTTTCGATCCTTGCGAAACATCAGCCCTGTGAGTAGCTTGAACAAGACAAGCAACCTTATGGGTGTACCCCAGTTTCTTTCTATGGTAATAAAAATCCTTGCTTTCCAGTAATTCACGCCATTGCTTGCAGACTTGGGATGCAACTCTGTGAGCCGTGTAAGGCAACCGAGTCATGCACTCAAGACCAAGTTCTTGAGGCAAACCCGGGATAAGCTCAGTGAACACAGTACTTTCCATTTGTAGGAAGTTTATCGAGCTCTGGAAGATTTCTCTCTCTGTTTGCTGTTTGCACTTTACAGTGTCTGTTAATCAGACCACATCAAATGTCAGTATTTATAGACAGAACAGAAACAATAACTTAGGTAAGAGATAACGACACGTGTCAGTATAACAAAATATATCTCAAAATGGTTAAACCACGAGTTAATTAGGATTTTATGAGGTAATATATTTCTAATATTTTAAATTAGACTAAAAATTTATGAGATTTCATTGTTTTAAAGTTTCAATATTGAATTTATATTAATTAATTAATAATTTAAATTTATTAATTTTTGGATTTATTAAAATTTATTATGATGGAAATAATCATGTTGTTATTAGATTTATATGTATTTTTTATTTTTCAGTATTTTTTCTATATTAAAAAAATTATTTTAAATTTTTTTAGTTTTTCGTATCATTAATTTGTTAATTTATATTTTATATTTTTTTATTTTATTTAGATTACTTATTACAGTATTATTGATTTATTAAATTAAAAGCATGAAATGGAAAATCTAGCTATAAAATGGTGTCTTTTTATTTTAACAGGATTTATTATTTTTTTTAGATTAACTTGGGTGTCCGGGCCAGCTTGCGCGCACCACGACTAATCCCACGGGCCCTAAAGTTAATGACCATGTAAGCCTCCAGTGGCCATCATATGAGCAATCAAGGACTCGAACCTGAGACCACAAAGGGAGCAAACTCCTTGATCCCAGGTCTTTAAAACTTGACCACCATCTAGATGGTTAAGAGGATTTATTATTATTATTATTACTAGTTGCTAAAACGAATGGATAAGATGGAGGTGCCAGCTTATGCGGTACAATTTAGATGGAGGTGCCAGCTTATGCGGTACAATTTGGGTGTGACATGATGAGAAAGAGCAGCACGCGTGTACGTGGACGTCTAAGAATTTACCTGATTAATCGTGTTTGGTGACTAGCTGACACGTGTTGGGTAGTGGATGATTGATTTTCTTATTCTTTGATTGGGACTTGAATTTGATCATTGGATTTTTTTCCTTGAGAGGACGAATCTGAAACCTTTTCAATTGTTGATGGTGTAATGTGTTAATTTTCCAATATTTATTATTAATTATCAAAGTTGAGTAAAAAAGGTAACATGATTCTTTTGCTTTCTTTTTTATTCTCTAATAACCTTCAAGATTTAAGTTAAAATTGTCATTATCCATCGCTGTCCTTCGTTTAATTATTCATATAAATGCTTGGCATGATCTTCACTAATTAAATGTCAAATCTCTATCCTTTCTAGAAACCTAGAAACTAATGGATGTGTTGTTATATATGCATGCCTTATGCTTACCATAGTTATAATAATATTCAATTCAATGCATGGTGGATTTGGTTTGAAAATCGAGTTATGAATCAAGGGTTAATCTTAAATTGATTTAAGTCAACCTCTATTTTTTATAAAAAAAATAATGTTATTTTAGTAAAAAAAAGATTTTTTTCATTAATTAAGTATGAGCAATTAAAGCCTTGAATTAGCAGATCGTTGAGTTTTCTAGCTATAAACAGCTAAGTCGTGGTTTATAAGAAATGATGCATTCTTTGCATTTTTTTTAAATGAGAAAATATTAATTAAGAGGACGATGATGAGTATAACTCAATTCAAGGATAGCTAGAGAGAAGCTGTGATATTTAATTTGTTAATTTGAAGTTTAGCATGTCTGTACGTATGATTAACTCGACTACTCTCTCAACAATTGGTGCTTGAATTTTGAGGGGAGGCAATTAACACGACTGAAGAAGAACAAGAAGAGGGTATTGTAATTCAGTAAGAGAGAATTGCTTTCAATATTGTGGGAAAGGTTTTACTAATCTTGAATATAGTGGATAGCTAAAGATATAAAGCTTAGAAGATAGGTGAAGCAGATTTAACTAGTTATATATTAATTGATTATTTAGTATATGTTTGATAATATGATGTATAAATTTTTATAAAAAATATTTTGTGAAGCGGATTGAATCATAAAAACAAACATGTTTTTCATATTGATTTCCCTAATTTTTATTTTTTTTCCCTTCTAATTAGTAAGGCAATCAAACTTGTTTTGGAAAAAAAAATCAGTCATATCATAATATATTATAATAATAATAAAAAATTATAATAAAGTAGCTACTAATTAGTTAGTTGATAGTTTATAAAGAATTTAATTAAATTCAATATATAATAAGGGTATTTTGAATTCACTGAATCAATCCGATTTATTCAAAAATATTTTTCTTGTGATGTCTAGTTTTGGATGAGATGAAGCTAGTGGAAGTAATCATTAAAGAACCTAGATAAGGAAAAGGAAGTGCCTTCTAGTACTTCAAATTTTGTTTTGGTCACCCTTTACTTCTAGAGCATTTTGCTTGATTCTAGACGAGAGTAATGGCGGTCATTTTTATTTATTTTTAATTATTCATTTGTTTAAATTCAAGTTCAATTCATGCAATCTGGTTCATGGTTAGCTTTGCTTTCCCTTTCCCTTTCACTTTCCCCTTTCTTATCCTTTTATGTTCTTTTGCCGACCAAAGATAATGTTTCGACAACTTATAGGTGTCTTATTCGAAGGGAGGTGAAGGGAACATTTAAGATAATTTGTACGCATAATGTGTGTACATAAAAACGAGGATAAACACATTGTACTACCCTTGGAACTGTGTCTAAAAAATATTTTTAAAAAAATTTAATTTTTTTTTGAATTAATATATTTTTTATGTTTTTAAATTATTTTGATATGCTGATATTACAAATAATTTTTAAAAAATAAAAAAAATTATTAGCATATTTTTTTAAATTAATATATTTCTTTTCACTATATATTTTTTTAATTGTTTTTGTTCTTAATAATTATGAATATTGTTATAGGATTTTTTTCATATGATTTACTTCTTCTTTCCAAGCATCTTAAGTATTATAAAGTATTAATTTATATTAATTTAATTATTTGATAGTTTTTTAAAAAGAATTTTTTAAAATATTTTAAATAATTACCGACAGAATTACATATGGAATTACCAAGAGAAATACTGACGGAATGAAGAGCATAATTTTTTTGCACGTTTTTTTCATCAGTAAATCCATCGGTAACAATATTTTATTATTATTAACAGACTTATCGACGAATAAAAAATTACCGATGAAAGATTCACCGACAGAGCATTTTCATCGATGATTCTATTGGTAAATTAATTAACAATAAAATAATAGTATAAATACCGGCCGAATAAACTTAAAAATTGTGGTAATGAAACAATATTGGTTTGATAATTTTTTTTTAAATCAATGAATTTTAACTTAATCACTTATTAATACTGGTTTTTTATCAGATCCTTCCCCCCCAATGCATTAGCTAGTGCTGTACTTTGCAGGGTTTTATTTTTTATTTTATTTTGAAAAAATGAAATTTTGAGACTCCAAAGTCCAACCTTATAATAAGTGGCTAAATCTATTTCGAAAGGCCTACGATTTCCAGCTATATTTGGCTCCTTCATGCATTCATTCTCTACTAATAAATTTCGTTTTGCTGGCTAGAATCATCAAGTTAACCTTTAATCAATGCTCCCTGTTGGAGTTTTCTTTTGGGATACGTTTGAAAATTCTGTAACTATGGGATCATGTGCTAGCTATATTCTGTAATTATCACTTTTGACTGAAAAACAAAACACAACTAGCCTCTCTTTTTTCTTTTTCTTTTTCTTTTTTGTTCTAATTCAAAAAAATATAAAAAGAATGTTTTAAATTTTAAATGAAATTGTGTTATCTATTTATCAATTCTTCCACAATATATGCCGATGCCTCTTATGGCTTGAATATTTATTTAGAGGATAGTGACTAGCTAGGACTTGAAAATCAATTTATGGCAAGATCGGGGAGGCAACTGTAACATGCCACTTCTAATCTGCCTCATAATTTTTTAGGTGGACCAATAATTAGGATTGAAGAAAAGATTAGCGCATTGAATCAGCCAAAGGTTAATTATAGACCTTGGTTTTTTTTTTTTCTTATTTAGATTTCGGCGGACGGCACCAATCAAACACCTTCAAGAAAAATTAATAATCTCAACCCAATAACGTATCAAAGAAGGAGATTCACAACCTTTTTCTTGGTTTGTTTATCTGTTTTATCATTTTATTGTAGTTTCTAGAGCATGCTTTCTGGATCGAGAATCACAATTATATCTGGTGTCGAGAGAACGAGGATAAGAAGAAATGACTCGACTCCATTGCTCGGTGAAAAAGCATAGTTCTCTTGTTTGGGCACATCCTTAATTGGTATCTAGTTTCTTTCTGTTCTTGAAGTTTTGGATCTTTTCTTATCCAGTTATCCTTTTCTACTCTTTTTCAACTGAACAATATGTTTTGGAGCCATACTTGACCATTTTACGAGGCTGCTAAAAGCTTCCAAGAAAGTAATATGGTATGATTATGATAGGTGGTTTGAAAGGCGGAAACGTTTTGGTTATTTGAACAGTTAGAACACTTACAGAACAAGTTATTTAGAAGGGTTCGGAATGCTTCGATACCTGAATTAGTTTAGGTAGAAGACGGGAGTCTTTATGAGGTATAGATGCCTTGAATATTCTAGTTTTCGCAGTGTGAAAGAGAATAAAGTCTTTTTTTCCATCTCTCTAAATGATGGCTTATCTTGGAATTCAAGACAATTTATATAGCCTTTTAACCTATGTCTATGTCTGTGTCTATGCAATGTTTAGGATGAACAATTTGCTTGCCACTTGCAGTTTTGGACTCCTTTGTGACAAGGCTTGGAATGATAACAAGTCACTGTAGAAACTGTCTTAATTCTATGTTTTTTCTTGAATATCTGGACACCAAAGCAAGCTTTAATCCTGTCAAATACAAGCAACAGTAATTTAGTGACTCAACATGTTGATCTGATGAGAATTTTAACTTAATTGAGACGTTTAGAACTACTATTGTATTATGTGAATTTATGTATTATGATCGAATGATCGAATTAGATTTTATAGTTTGAAGTCTAAAATATTTCGAAGAGATGGATAACATTTATAGCAACTTCCATTTCAAGTTCCAACACCTTAATTAGATGTCTTTCTTCTTCTTTTCTTTTATTTCAAATAGTTACAAATGCTTTCATGTTTTTTCAATACTTTACACTCATACCTATTTTCACAATTTTAGTAATTTATGCTGGAGAAGTTTTTTCTAAAATGCATTTTTATATTAGTGAACATAAATTTCAATTTAACTATTAAATTGAACTGAAATTTTACTAAAAATATATATAATTCATGTTTCTTTTAGTATTAAAATATTATAATAATTAGAGTTCGTGGAGATCTTCAACCCAGGCCTATAAGTCACTGATGTAGATTTGTTATATTTTAAGAGTCAATTTATAATATATTTTTCTCTATTAAGTTATAACTTTTTTATTAATTTTTTATTTTTATTTAGAACTTATTTTTATTAGTATATAATCATTCTAAAATAGCTGTAATAGAGAATGTTGATTATAATATTTGCGTGGTGAAATTAACTAGTGAAGGCATGTGGTGTGACCATATTAAGTGAAAATTATTGGTGTTGCTTGTTCTTCTATCTTTCTTTCTAATAATGTGTTTAATTGTGATCCCCGAGAACAATTCTCCACCCTAATATTCTTAATAAATTAATAAACTTACTCTCCCTTAACTTTAATATATAATACCCAAGTCAATGCCTATCTCTCTCTCTCTCTCTCCCTCCCTCCCTCTCTATATATATATATATATCAACGACATATGAACTTTCGCCTTGGATTTTTGCTGACTTTTATAGCATGCTTTATGGAAAAGTACTGTCTAAATTTCCAACTACATACTCCTTAAGGTTCATGATTAGAACGCAGGTTTCTCATTAAAATTAACTTCATGCATGCACCTGTAAATCGATCGCTCATGGTCCTAAACAATGAATAATTGCCCATCCCTGCAAGTTACCGACCCTGAAACGAAGGGTAAGGCCTGAAGTTACCATTTAGCGTTGGCGCAAGCAGTGCATGTTTTCTCCATGAATGTCAGCTACCATTTGGCACATGGTGCTGCAAAGTTATTGGGCTCAGATTTGGATAGCTGTTCTGAGGAGAAGAAGACAATATTTCTTGTTTTGCTCAATCCAGCAAATCACTTTAAAAAAAAAGGAAGATAGAAACAGATTGGCATTCTCTCTTTCGAGCCTTGGGCTTCTCTCTTTGTTCACTTGATACAAAGTTTAAACAAATAATAGAGTCAGATAACTACAAAACTGAAGTTTCAATCAACATTATTAGTGATGTCTCTTCAAATCTGTAAAGTACTGTCACCGACTTGGATTGATTGGCTAAATGAAAGGAAGAACATAAATAACTGAGACAAGATGGATGATAGCTCCTTGATTGATACTAAAAGCACTTCTCTTTTGCCATTCCGACGATGACTTGTTGGCCGAAAGCTTACATCTTGATGTCAAGATCGCGTCCTTGTTCTCCAAATTTTCCATCCATTTGTCTAGAATTGTCATTTTATATCAATTTTAATCTAAATTTGGCCAAGTAACGAAGATCACAAAGAAAGAGAGGTTGATCTTGTTGATAAATCGTCATCACACAGTGCTTCCTTAATTTGTGATTTTATTTTGTTTTTTTAAAGGCGATTCATTGGGTGACAAACATTGCACTTGTGCAATAATTTGTGTACGTATCAAGACAAAAATGAATGATTAAAATCAATAACTAGAATTAATGTATAAAATTAAATTAAAAAATAGTTTAATCAGCTGCCCTCATTACAAATATAAAATTACAAAATCCTATAAAATCTAAATCTATTAACTTTTTTTTTGTTTAGTTTGCAGTGGTGCAATATTCTTTTTAAAAATATTTTTTATTTAAAAATATATCAAAATAATTATTTTTTTAAGTTTTAATATCAATATATCAAAATCATAAAAAACATTAATTTAATATTTTTTTAAATAAAATATACTTTTGAAATTCATATATATATAAAAAAAAAACAAGCAAATAAAAGCTATCACACTTTCATACTCTTAATAATAATCTTCAAATCAATTTACAAGTCAATTAAGATTTTCTTTAAAAAAAATTTAAGAACACATAATATATCTTTATAGTATCGATCGGCAAACATCACTATATTACTTGGCATTCATTGGATATTCGTACGAGCCCTTAAAAATAAATTAATTTATGAAAAGATTTTCCTGTTGCCCTGCAGAAGCTATTCAACCAGTTAATGGCCATAGAGTGGGCTCGTATGATCTGTAAATTATGGTCTTGACCCTTGAAAAATGAATAGATCAGTTTACTACTGATAAAGAAACCAGCACAGAAAGTATTTCTTGATAAACTTTTCAAAGTGGACTCCATAAATTGTAATAACTATGTTTGTGTGCTATAATTTTGAGATCATGTCTTGTTAATTTTAGCTCAAACTCAAATTTAAATTAGCTTAAACCTAACCTAAATTAATTTAGATATATAAAAAAATTACAAGAAAATTGTTTTTTTTTTTTTAATTCTTGTAATTGTCTTGACCTTTCTCTCATTAAACCAAAGATTTCAGTTTATAAATCATCATTCATCACCTTGTAGCTTATACTTCCAAAATATCAAGAAATAAACACATTAAGCGGTATATCATCATGCATATTTAAGTTCATTTATTGTACTTTCAGATTGTGATTCTGCAGTTCATTGACAGAAAACATTGAGAGAAGAAAAAAGAAGGATATAAGTAATTGTGGAAGACTACGATAAATTAATCAATTGCTACTAGTTGTACTATTTAGCTCACATCCGTCGTGCTTAATGTTTCAAAAGCTTGAAAATTAATTATTTTAAAAATTGTTTGGTACCATAAATTATAAGTGAGTGATCTCTATAGATCTTTGTGAATTGCATCATAAGCACCCTATGGCCTTTAGAAGCAGTCTGCAGAGCTGCAAAAAAATGGGGTTTCTTTCAGATTATTAACCATGGAGTTTCCATTGAAGTACTTGAGAATGTCAAGGAAAAGAGGAAGTATTTAAAAGAGTTTTCTCCTTCTAGAACATTCAGTCTAGAGCCGGCTACGGTTGCCCCTGAGTGCTCAAATCAAAAGCATCAAGTTATGCTTTTGGTTTGGGAACATGGGTGCAATTGTAGCTGTTCTCGTGTTTCCAAACAAGTTTTTAGTATGGGTTTAGATGGAAGATGTAATGGTTTTTTTCAATAAAAAACATGTATCTTTTTTTAATATAAAACATGTATCTTTTACTTTTAGAAGGTATTCTGTGTGCTTTGGAAATGTTTTATCTTAAAAAAAAAACTATTATACTTTTCATCCAAACACACCTTTAAACCCTTAATCTTAAAATCAAGAAGGTTTTAGAGCGTGTTTGATATTGTAGTAACTCTTATAATTATGATTTGAAAAAAATTATTTTATAAAAAGTACTTTTAATTGAAATTGATTTGAAAACATATATGTTTGGTTAAAATTATGGTTAAAATTGAGGTTAAACAAAAAATAATTTAATATATTTGGTTAAAAAAATACTTTTCAAATTGAGGTTATAAAAAAATTAATATATATATATATATATATATATATTAATATTGATGGTTTTTAATTTAAATATTATAAATTTATATATATATTAATATTGATGGTTTTTAATTTAAATATTATAAATTTAACTACTATTAGTACGTAATGAAATAAATAATACTTACATGAAATATTTTTTATTGTTCCATTGGTTTTTTAAGTGCGCAAAAACATAAGGTAAAATATTACCTGGAACAAAATTGGGATTGCAATTAAATTCTACAAATGTTACGTCATCAAGCAATCTCCTTCTAATTTTTTAAATAAAAAAAATTAAAATTAAAATAATTTTTTTTTGAAATAGGTTGGATTCATTTCAATGCATTTAGTTAGTTTTGGAATTCAATTATAGTGTTTGATTTAAATTCAATTCATAAATAAGTTGAATTAACATGTTTAAAAAATATAAAATTCAATTCATTTTATTTTTTATATTATTTTTATTATCTTTATTTTATTTTTTCAAAGGTATTGAAAAAAAAGGCTAGATAGTTTTTTTAAAAAAAAATTAATATTTTATTTTTATTTTTATGATACTTCTAGAGATTAAATTTATTTTTTTATTAAAATTTTTAAATTAAACTTTATTTCAAAGGGTAGAAGGTTGTGTAATTTTTTATATTGTCAACCATGTGTTATAATCTCGTACCATTTTATCCTTCTAGTCCCACCCAAACAGGTTTGACTTTTGACAAATTAAGTATTTTTGTGAAATATAGTAACAATAGTTTGCATGAGTCCCATATCAATAATAAAATGCATTTTATTATAACCAAATATTTATTTTGTATAATTTATTTTAAAAACAAAAGCTACCACATAAACAAACAAGCACTTAGAGTGAAAAGATTACCTTAGCTTCTTTTTTGTCACCAGGGACAAGGCTTTTGTATTATGGCCTTCTATTTGCAAGTAGCATTTTTTTAACTTTTCACAAGTTGTGCATACATAATGATAAATTAAGTTTTTATCAATATATTTTTATAAAAAAATATAAAAATAAAATTTTTTATAAATATAAATTGTTAAAAAAACAAGCACATCTCAGTGAAGGTGCACTAAATTTGACACTAGCCAGATCCGGCATGTGAGGTTTGATAATATGTTAGGCTCCAGAAAAGATACAATTGAACTTGGTAGTGTGTCAAGTTCTAGACATGTCGGATTTGGTGTTGGCCAAACCCAAAAGATAATTAAGTCTAACCATCAATTTTATAAATTTTTATATAAAATTATAGAATAAGTTTATATTTTATAAAGAACTTTCAATCAAATTTGACTCCTCACTTAAACAATATTAGCTACTTAAAGTGAAACAAATAAATTTAGACTATGCTTTGCCAACTTCACTAATGCCTTGAGATTTTTGTCAAAAGGCATGCTAGATGTGCTAATGAAAAATCTGAATGTGACTGAAATTGATGAAACAAAAGAATCCCTCTTAATGGGGTCTGAAAGTATTAACCTTAACTTCTATCCGATTTGTCCAAACCCTGAGCAAACGGCAGGAATTGGTCGCCACTCGGACAGCCCTCCCCCCAGACGATGTTGGTGGACTTAACGTCCGAGGAGACGACGATTACTGGATTCATGTTCCTCCTGTTAACGGATATAAGGAAAAAAAATTCTATGTTTATTCTGATCAATAACTACACTTTTTTGTATATAGTGGTCAGGAAAATCAGTAGACTTAACCGAGACTAAATACTATACTTTCACATAACTTTAAGGATGTATCTTCACATTAATATGGTCTCCTTAGGTTTAAATTCAGGATACAATCAGTCACAAATTGAGCTTCCTCGAGGTACAACATCTTCCCACCCTTCAAAAAAAAAAATCAGCGAAAGTAGACAATAAGAAAAATAACAATGCTATCTAGGAGTTATTAATTACTAGGCTTAATTCCTAATTACATTAAGGTCCTTAGGGCAATTTCTTATAAATGGATGTCACTAAAGATCAAAAACATTTTGATTAATTGCGCTAATTAATATAGAAAATCATTGCTTAATTTCGGAAGGAATAGCAGGTTATAAAACAATGAAACCCTTGCTATGCCTGGCTGACCTTGTTTGGGGTGAAATCTATCTAAAATAAAGAACCTTTAGGGGACAAAAAAGAAACAAAAAAAGGAAATGGTCTTATCTGTTTTTATATAATTAGCCCATCTTCTAATTTATTTTTATATTTTTAATTTTATTAATTTTATTAACAACAACAATGAAAGAAGAGGAGAGGCCTTTAAGGAGAGAGGAGAGTGGATGAGAGTGAGAGAGGGTATGGTATTATGTGATTTTTAAAAAAAAAATCTTGTATTTGTCATGTATTTTGCAAATGACAGATATGTTCAAAGGATTTAGAGTTATTTTTAAAATAATATTATACCACGTACATACTGATTTAGTTAATTTAAATGAAGAAAAAAAAGTAAATAAAATAAGAGATTGAAAGCTCAATCATTTTATAAAAATAAAATTAACCTAATAAAATATATAAAGAATATTAGAAGCTCAACGTATTATATAAAGAGAGACTGAAATGAAAAATAAAAATTAGAGCAGGTTTTCTTTTGGCGAGGAGATATCTCTGAATATCCATCCATCTGGCATTGTAAGCGCCCAATGGGCTGCATGGCCGACCCAATCACTTTGTAAAACAAAATTATAATGAACTTAATATATACTGGTTGATTCTCGTAAACAGACATAGTATTTCACTATATGCTTCCCAGTTATACTCATTCCATCGAGTTGCCAAAGCCTCTAAACCCCTATAAATATTCTAACATTTAGTTTCCTCTCAACCATTGATCATGCAAAGCATGCATTGTGCACTGCCATACTAGTAATCAATCAAGTTCTAGCTAGCTTGCAAAAAGATTATCGAGTTCAAAGAAAAGAAAAGATCCCAAAAGACAATGGCATCCATCTTTAAGAATTTCATTGCTGTTTCTATCACAACATTTTTGTGTTTTAGTTTGTACCCTTGCTCGTCCGCATCGGCTCAAGAATCAGGAACTGCAACCTTCAACACACCTCCATTCCTTCGTAAGAATTTTCTTCATCCCTATAATATATGTAACTAGCCATATATTATCCCCCCCCCCCCTCGTGGCTAAATTATTAAAGCCAAAGTATACAATTTATTTGTGAATGCAGCTTCTAAATGGTATGGATATGAAGATGAAGGAGTGATGATTGCAGCAGCAAGTGAAGAAATTTATAATAATGGGGAAGCTTGTGGACAGTATTACCGAGTAACTTGTGTTAGTGGGACAAATGAGGGCACTCCATTTCCTTGTTTGGATAGTGGATCGGTAGTGGTGATGATTACAGATCTTTGCCCTCCTGATTCATGTAGGGGTACCATTGATTTGTCACAAGAAGCTTTTGCCTCCATTTCTGATCCCAATTCTGGTGTTATAAAATCTCTTACCAGCAGTATGTGCTCAAGAAATTTCTGCTCTCAAGATTTTTTTTTTTTTCAATCTATGTCCTCTTATTAATTTCTCATGACATGTATGGTTTTAACATATTGGCTATTCTGTGTTCAAATGTTACGCAGGGTTTGAGAGATGAAGCATGCATTGAAGAAAATACCTTCAGAATTTTTTCCTATAATTAATGCATTATTCCAATACCATTCAACTGAATTCTTTTTTTTTCTTTTTTTTGTGGTTGTATCCAATAACTGGATAAGAAATTGTACCAGAAATTACAGATTACTGAGATTTATTTATTATTTATAATTTTTTGATTGACATTGTTATGATTATTCTGGATGCCTTGCATGCTTTTAGTGTTGTTCAACTGTCAAAATATAATGAGATTTAAGAAAATTGAGTTGGATAATGTTTTGAATCTTAGGAGTTAGAGCCAACATTTAGAATAATTTATTCATATAAATAAATCATTTATCAGAAATATATTCTTAAAATAGTTTAGAGAGAAAATATTTAATGGTGGTAAGCTATATATATATATAGTGAACTATTCTCTTGGACAGATGCAGATGCTTACAATGATGTAATTCGTAAAATGATCTGGATATTTCTTGTTCAGATACTCCAACAAGTGAAATACATCTATTCCCAATTTGGGAATGTAATAATAATTATTTTTAAAAAATATTTTTATTTTAAAATATATTAAAATAATATTTTTTTATTTTTAAAAAATTATTTTTAATATTAATATATCAAAATGATCTAAAAATATCAAAAATATATTAATTTAAAATAAATAAAAATTTTAAATTTTTTTTAAAATATTTTCCAACTACAATATCAAATATTATCTTAATCTGGAAAAAAACTATTTTACTACTGTTTCACGAAAAAACCAAACACAAAATTATTAACTAAATTTTTTTTTTTATATATATATATATATAAACGAAACAGCCACCAACAATTTTAGTGTTTGTTTCTGCTGATTCCTAAGAAAAATTAAAAATTATAAAAATATAAATCAGAAATGGATTTCTCAGCAAATATTCATCCCGGCTAATTCGTAAACAAATTGAACATTATAGGATCATATTGGACTCGCTTAGGATTATTTATTATTGCTAATTTCCTCCCAAAAACAAGTCTTTGAAAGAGTGATATGTCTTTGTTGCTTTGTGCATGCACTGACCCTATGGCCTGCATGTCTGGCCTCTCTCTTTAAATAAAGCACAACTTGAAACAAAATCCTAATTATATAATTAAGAAACTTCATATTAGTTAATTTCCTCTCAAACTAAGACATAGAATTTAACAATGTATTCCGCATAATGTTTTTGATGCCATATAGTGCATCTAGCTTCAAAATTAACTTAATTTCAGTTATTTTTTCAATTATGTGCCACATAATTGATTAATGAAAATATTAACACTTCTATATTAAAAAAGAAAAAAAACATTTTGGATTCTTCCATCCGAATATACAAGCATCATTCCTATACCAACCCGAAATTCATTTTCTTGTCATTTGTTGTTGCTATAACATCACAAATTGTCGGATACAAATATCAATGTCAGCTTTAGTAGTTTCCATTTCTTGTAACAAATTAAAAATATTGGTTAGGGACCTAAGTGAAAGTAATTTTATGAAATAGGGACTAATTTTGATTTTTAATTTGTAACGTGCTTCTTGCCTCATTTCCCTCACTCAAACATGCATGCCGCGAGGTTGGCAAGCAAGAAGCGATTGCAAATTAATTTTACCAAGTCAATCTAGCAATTTGGCATAATGAAATAACAAGGATTAATTCAGTCGGTGACAACTTCACCAAAAACCTACAAATTAGAATATAATAATTGTCGATGGATATCATCAGCATGAAATCTTAAAACAAACTAATGGTCTAATAAAAAAAGTCAAAAAAATGACTCAAGTTTTATTTTTTACGTAAAAAAAAAAGAAAAAAAAACAATAACAAGAATATCTGTGTACAAATGGTGTCTCTATACAAAGTGGAAGGTCAAGAAAGGGTTATGCCACAATCTATGAGAGCCTCGAAGTTAATCTTAATAATCATGGGTGTCAAGAAGAATGCACATCAACGTAGGAATATCTCAAAGCAATGACTTAATTTTGATTTGTTCATACAATTTATTTTTTTCTTTTTTGGTTATGGGGGATCTTAATTATGCAATGACTTTGATTTGTTCATACAAGTCTATATCCTTTCTTGATTATGGGATTTCTTGTATCAATGTTCAATTATTGGTAAGGCCATGAACTAGTGGAAAAAAAACTTAATTAGCTAATTAAGAACACATGCAAATCGCAAGTCCTTGATTTTTGAATTGATTGATTTAGCTAGCTTATTGGTTGGCATTAACATTGGTAAGAGATAATTACTTGTACCTTCTTTAATCTACATTAATCGAATTTTATTTTTTATTTTTAAGATAGTGCTTTAATTTTTTTTTAATTTTTTTTTAAACTGTTTTTTGCATGAAAAAACATCAAATTAATATTTTGATATTATTTATATCCATTAATTATTTACTGTATTTTTAATTGAATTTTTTTTTTTAAACACCCCAATGCCACTACTACTGAATAAGTTCGATATTATTATGCTATGTTAAGTTCTAATTATTATATTATATGAAGTTGTGAGTTGAAAAGCGTACACTAAATTTTATTTTTTTTGGTTAAAAACTAGAATGTAGCTGCTTTGATTCAAAGCAAAATTTTGTTCTTTAACTAAATACTATTTTTAGATAAAACATAGGTAAAAACATATGCGATATCAAACATAAACACTATAAAATAATTTCATTAAAGGGGTACTTGACAAACTAAACTAGTACCATGCATGTAAGGAATTAAGATTAAGCAGCATCAAGTCAACTTTGAGAAGGAAAAGGTGAGAAGGCGTGCAAGTTGCTAGGTGAGTTGGTGAGGAATTTATCAACTGAAAGAACATGTAGCAGAAGGCATGGAGACATCCTTAAACAGTACAGTATAAGTAGCGAAGCCCTGGAAGCTGATGGCAAACACTACATTTTCTACCTTGGTTGTCTTAGCTAGCTAGAAGCGTCCAAGCAATGGCTCCAACACTAGCAGTGTCATTCAATGACTCCTCAGATATCACTGATTTTGTCCTGAACAAAGGCAATGGAGTAAAGGGTCTCTCCGAAATGGGCCTCGAAAGCCTCCCCAAGCAATACATCCAACCCCTTGAGGAAAGAATGTGTGGTACCAAAATCATGCCCCATGAATCCATTCCCATCATTGACATGTCAAAATGGGATGACCCTAAAGTTGCTGAAGCAATCTGTGAGGCTGCAGAGAAATGGGGATTCTTCCAGATTATTAACCATGGAGTTCCCATTGAAGTACTTGAGAATGTTAAGGAAGCAACTCATCAGTTCTTCAGATTACCAGCAGAGGAAAAGAGGAAGTATTTGAAAGAGTTTTCTCCTTCTAACAACGTGCGGTTTGGCACAAGCTTTAGTCCTGAATCTGAGAAGGCTTTAGAGTGGAAAGACTACCTTAGTCTCTTTTATGTCTCCGAAGATGAGGCTTCTGCATTGTGGCCTGCGGTTTGCAAGTAATAAATATTTAACTTTGCGCATTGCACATGTATATAACATTATTTCTTGATTATAACGGCTATCAATTTGTCGGCCTCGCGATTTTTTCTCTTTCAGGGATCAAGTGCTAGAGTACATGAATAGATCAGAAATTGTTATTAGAAAGCTACTGGATGTGCTATTGAAGAATCTGAATGTGACTGAGATCGATGAGACAAAAGAATCCCTCTTAATGGGGTCTAAAAGGACTAACCTTAACTACTATCCGATTTGTCCAAACCCTGAGCTCACTGTAGGAGTTGGCCGCCACTCGGATGTCTCAACACTCACTTTCCTCCTCCAAGATGACATCGGTGGACTTTACGTGCGAGGGAACAATGATAGCTGGATTCATGTTCCTCCTGTTAGCGGCTCCATTGTGATCAATGTTGGAGATGCCTTGCAAATAATGAGCAATGGTCGATACAAGAGCATCGAGCACCGTGTTATTGCTAATGGAAATAATAACAGGATCTCAGTTCCCATTTTCATCAACCCCAGGCCATCAGACAAAATCTCTCCTTTCCCCGAAGTGCTGGCCAGTGGCGAGAAGGCTGTGTATAAGGAAGTTCTGTACTCGGATTACGTCAAGCATTTCTTCCGAAAAGCACATGATGGGAAGAAAACAATCGATATGGCAAAGATATAATGCTCTCTTTTTTTTCCTTTCTTTCAGGTGTGTAACTTGTTTTGATACTACATGAGCAATGTGGTCTAATAAGGAGCAAGATTTACAAGGGTTGAGGCCGGTCACAACATGTCAGAGACCAGCACTTCACCTGTGGATTATCTTGTACACAAGAAGTTTTACTTTACTGCTGCTTGTCTTATTTGAAAAGAAATTATATGATTTTGCATGGTTTATATCCTTTATTGTGCGAGATATTATTCATTAAAGAGTTAAATCAGCATTCCTTTAGGCAACCTGCAGAATGCCTCTGCAACAAAGTACTTGAAGCTTCAAACTCTCTAATCCAAATCCAGAAAAATCATACTATAATTTAACAGAACGAGGAAAGGAAAACAGGCTTGCAGCAAAATATTTATTCAAACTGTCTGATTAATCATCAGGTAGCAAGAAACATTTTTCCATTTTACACCAAACCTTTAAGCAAAACCACAAGCATCTCAGCTACATCTATTTGACAACAAGCAATGACATTGCAGGAATTACAAGAATGCATGCCTCAATTGATGCCATCTATCCACCATTTGAGAACAACGGGATTAAAATGGCCACCTAGAATCTCTTTTTCATTATTACAAACAGTTTTTTGGTTGATAGACTGATGTATAAGAAGAGATTTTGAAGATGCTTCAACTAAATTTTACTCCGAACTGATAGCTCATGCTTCATTTGGTCCCTCAAAACTCTCCTCAGTAACTTGTTAGAAGCAGTTCGGGGAAACTCAGGAACAATCTTAACAAAGCTCACCTGTCAACAGCCAAGAATATGGAAACAATAAAGTTAGGAACCCAAACAATATCATGGTTTAAACTTTAAAACAACCATGTAGAGTAGCCTAGATACCAAGTCCAAACCAGATGTCATGTGAATGAAGAAAACATAAATTCAGAGTCAAACCTTAAACAAAGGGTTGAGATTGTTTTGGATGGATTTTGAGAATTTCATCTTCAACTTGTCTGGTTCCCCAACAAATCCTTTCTTTAGCACCACAAAAATTACCAATAGCTCTGGACCCCCATCTACTGGTGCTACACTGATAGCGGCAGTCTCCATGATGCTTTCCTCAGCACGGTCACAGACACGCTCAATTTCAACAGAACTTGTCTGTATATCAAGAAAGATTTGAGATTTTAAAATTCAGAAATTGGTCCAAGCATTCCAAAGGAAACACAAGGGATACAGGTGAAGGTCATTCAAGAGTCAGGAAGCATGCCATGCCAAAAGCCTATTAGGAGGGACAAAACTGAAGGACAATCCTGTCCATAGAGAATGTTGTACCTTAATTCCACCAAGATTCATGGTGTCATCTGCCCGGCCTTGTACAACAAAATAGCCTCCAACTGTTCGCTTAATGATGTCTCCATGTCTCCTAAGTTGCTGCAAATGCATGTGCCAAGTCATTAAAGACCTTTGAGTCCAGTTTTATATGATCATAAACCTGAAAATGCTAAGAAACCAGCTAAGCAGGTCTCCTAATCTTGGTGAAACAAGGAATGGAATGTCTAAATGTCAAACTATATCAGGAATAGGTATCTCCTTGTAATAGTACATGAACATATATCCAAATTTGCCTTTTAGGTAGGATACTAATGTTATAACCAAGTATATACAAACAGCTCTGTATGGAATTGTAATTAGACCATAACCGTGAAGAATGATTGCATATTGTAAGAACGGCAAATATGTACCATTCCCTTGTACATCGGAACCCCTATGAGGTAAACTTTGTCATGATCAGCATTGAGCAATCTATCGCTTGCTCCCAGATATAGAGGGAATAAACCCACTTCACCAACACAAGGCATGTCATCTGGCTGCAATAGATCAAAGAAATCGTATAGAACAGAAATGAATACGTCAGTCCTTCAGCTTGATTTATTCACTTTTATTTTGTTATCATGACAATTAATGTAATCTCCCACCTGGCACTAAGATCACACTGATATGATCCAGTGACAGGTCACACAGGTTGGTTTGCAATGGTAGAAATAAAAATTAGACCCAGAACAACAGTTGAACATTAAAGTTATCTTACATAAGAAACACCATTTTCGTCAAGGATGACAAAGCCTGCTGTCATCGATGCAGTGCTAAATGCTCCAAAAGCTTGTGGCTGCAATGGACATCCTTGGATGTAAGATGATGCAAGCTCTGTGCCTCCACAACATTCAATGATGGGCTTGTAATAAGCTCTCGAAGAAAGCCAAAGGTCATCGTCAACATTTGAGGCCTCACCAGTACTACAAAAGGATCTGTATATGCATTTTATAAGTCATATTTTTCCCGAATACCATGTGCAAAAATTAATATATTTTGAAGGTGAAAATTACTTCAACTTTGTCCAATCTAAGCCCTCCATACAGTTGGTGCTCTTCCAAGCTTTTACTATGCTTGGAACTGTACCCAAAACAGTAACTCCTGCATCCTGAAAAGAATGATAAGGCAATGGTTGGCTAGGGAATGGCAATGTTTCTGCTGCAAATGTATTATGTAGTGTTGTTTGGTTTTTAATACCTGTAGCTAAAGCTGGTATTTAACAGCTTCATGTAACAAAAATCATGCTTTGGGGGACAACACTAGATTTTGAGGGACAGCATTAGATTTTATCAAAGAAACACAGCAGGTAATACCTGAACGAACTTTCCAAACCTCCGGCTAAGAGGAGACCCATGGAAGAGGGCAAGAGTTGCGCCACATAAAAAGGTGGAATAAAGTAAAATTGGTCCCATCACCCACCCTAAATTCGTCGGCCAGCAGTAGACATCACCATCTTGAATGTCAACGTGAGCCCATGCATCCTCAGAACATCGAATTGGTGAAAGATGTGTCCATCCTATAGCTTTTGGATCCCCTGATTTAGACCAGTAAATAAGCTTGATAATCAGTTGATAATAGGGAAGAGGAAACACAGGTAAGAAAATAAGCATATCAAACATTTCTCTACCTGTGGTTCCAGATGAGAAAAGTATATTAGTCAGAGAGTCCACTGGTTGATAAACAGGAGTGTAATAATTTGGCCTGTCAGAGAATGAATACTGTTACAATTGGCATCAACGGATTAAAATATAAAACAGAGTAGAGAAACAAGTTAATAAAGATAAACCTTCCATTATGAATACAAATATATAATAAACTGCCTCAATTCATAAGCGCAAACATTACCTTGGAAGGTGATTGACACTGGACAAAAAATCTATCCATGTCTGATCCTGATTTCTTAATTGAAGCCCTACATCATTTCCAATCACAGGGATCACAATAGCCTTGCAAGGATTAGCTTCTACAACACGACTGCAAAAGAGAAGAAGTGTGTTTAGCATGAAAGTTTGGCACGTAGCCACAATCTATATAAGAGCATCTGACAGGGTATGTTTTGCAATATCACCCCAAATTTAGCAAGTTTTGATAGCAACAACATCTTCAGGGTCTCACTTAAGGAAAGATCAGTTTTAAACAGAAAGATTGTACCCATCATAACGATATAACAATAAGAGTGGGGTAGTCTTTACCTGTACAAAGGAAATTTTCGACCTCCTCTGAGAATAAAATCCTGAATACAGGATTGAAGTTAGGAATCAGAGTCTAAAAACGAAAGCAGAAAGAAGCAATATCTGTGAACAGAAATCTCAGACCACTTCTTCAATCTTTTGATCATTCAAAGAAACCACAAACTATTTGCTAAGAAGGTATCCTTATACCTTACCCTCTGCAGCTATTACTGTAGTTAAAGATGGCAGGAAAAAAAAAAATATTCAAAGCAGAAAAGCAATGGACACATTGAGAACTATGACAGCGAAATGTCACCTGAGTGAAGATACCCTTTGCATTGGAGACACGTAAACGAGTAGCAATTTCTTTAGCTGCAAAGCTGTCAGCTATAGATACAACAACAAATCCTGCTAATACAATGGCCAAGTATATAATAACTGCATTGACTGTCATTGGCATATCAATAGCAATTGCATCACCCTTTGTAAATGTTGTATCTAGTGCATTGGCCACCAACCTGCGCCACATTTCGTTTACAACACTGGTCAAGGACCATTCTTTCTCATGATACAGTGTAAGAAATTAGGACTCCATATGTTCTTTAACTTCTTTTAAAACCCATTGTGGGAAAAGAATCACATATTCATGCAAAAGAAATCATTTATAACATTTAGTCATTGCCATAAAAAACCTAAACATGGTGCAGCTTGTCATAGCATGATAAAACAAAAATATAAACATGAATGGTGTAGGCACATGAAGCATTACATTACTTGTTCTCGAAATTCTTTCAGTTTCAAATGGTGCAAAGCAGAATCATCCATTTCATCCCTCCAGACAATAGCCACATCATCATCCTTTTTACTAGGATGGCTTGCAGGTTGCAGGCAGCATTCAGCAATATTCAGAACAGAACCTGGAAGCCATGTTCCTCCTGGTTTTGATTTGTCAGTTGTGTCGAGAATGCACTTTGGCGGTTCACGAAATACAACTGAAAGCTCCTTCAGAACAATTGACCAATAAGCCTGGAAATCATTTGCAAACACTAAATTGAATAAGGAAATGAACCTTGAAATATACCACATTTTAAAAATCATAACTAAATGTACCTAAAATGTTATGCTCATATGGCAATAGTCCTTATTTACCTCAGGATGTTCAACAGAGAATTTCTGAAAGAGGCTAAAACTTTTTATAGGATCCTTGTATTCAGTTCCTAAAAGCTTCCGACCATGAATCTCCATTACACGTCCCAAGTTTGCCCGTCTAGATTCGTTTCTACCATTTAAATATCATTTCAATAACTAAATCAGTTAGGAAGGGAAAATATTAAAAACCACACACTTTCACATATTGATCGAGCATTTCCTTGACCCTCTATAACATATAACCAATTTGAGGCATCAACAGGAATCTACATTCAACTGTACTCTATATATGAAAGCCAAGATGTACACCAACTTCAAGTGCAACTTATACAGCAACCAAAATTTAGCAGCAGAAATTATTGGCATTAGCATGGGTTGAACTGACCACAGTACCAAGAGTAAATTACTCGCATGGCCCCCCACGGTTAGGAGGTAGATCACATTAGCCCCTCTACTATAATTCTGGGCATCTCAGTCCTCATAGTTTCAATTCCTAGCCATATTTGCCCCTCCATCCACTCATAAGTGTACCTATGGGAGCACATGGCATCCATCTAATGGACATAAATTCTACGGACCCATGATTGATAATATGTGATGTAGGGATTAATATGACCAAATTCTGAAACTTGGAGGATCACACACGTAACTTTCCCTGGACTGACATGGTCAACGACTTTGTAGTTCAAGAAAACGGCATCTGCTTGCCGTCAATCATCGATCAAGAAATCCAAACATAGAAAGAACCAAAGAAAAAAAAAAACAGCAAAATGATGAAAAGTGAAAACAATCAAGAAACCACGGATGAAACCAGAGAAAGGGAGAAACATTACAGAGAAGGAAACCAATAGATAGGAGGGCCCTTGGTTGAGGAATCCCAATGAGAATAGACAGAGTAATAAACAAGTTGATGCACTCCATGAGGATGCCATGGTTTTAGCACTCTATTGTCCACCACTTTCCTCCAAACCTCTCTTGGGTCTAACCCTTTTGCTTCACCAATTGTTTCTTTGAGGATTCTGTAGAATTCTTTAGCCTCCTCTTCCACAAACAAACCTGCCTTGATTATATCATCAACTCCCACTTCAGTTATGCTCTTCTTCTTCCCCATCATTACCCCCCTCTCTCTCTCTCTCTTAAACACACACACACACACACACACAGTTCGATTTTCCTATGCTTACTTGGCTATGGCCTATGGCTCTTGTCATTATTTAAGACAACGTGAAGTGATAAAGTAGGTGAAACGCAGGTGTGGCAGGTGACCACGAGCGGGCACCCGTTTTGCACTTACTACTCTGATTTAAATTCTGGTTGGCGTGTATTATTTATTCTTCGTGTCGCGGCCGTCATAAAAATTATTTTAAAAAATATATTAAAATAATATTTTTTTATTTTTTAAAATTTACTTTTAACTTTAAAAATATTTACAAATATGTAATTTAAAATAAAATGAACAAAATTTAATGAAAAATAAATTTCACAGGAACCCAAACAATCTATGGCTAAATTTTCTCTCCCCTCTTTAGCTTTTTTTTTTTTTTTTAGTACCAAGATTTGACGTATTAATTCTGCCTCTGCACTAAAATAAAAATTACAAGAAATCAATTTAATTTTTTTAATGAGAAATGTCAGGAGAAGTGGAAGATGCCATTGAACAGTGATGTTTCGTTGGCCAAGTAATTCAATTTAATTATAGAAGCTCGTCCATTAGGGTTTTTCTTGGGTGCTTAACATGGCAATGGAATTATATTTCCACGATGGCCTCCTCTGATCTCCCCTTGTAATCTAGCAATTTGTAACATCATATTCTCCTTCGAGAGAATTTTAAGCCTCATCTTTCTTTCAAGTGTAAAGAACTCATTACCACTAAATCAGAAATCCATTGTTAGCCACTCCATAAATTTACTAAACAATAAAATTGCAGACATTTTACATTTGTTTTTCAATCGAGACAGCAAAAAAGCATTCCTTATCAAAGAACCAAGCCTTGGATGAGACAGAAGAGATGGGTTCTCCTTGTGTTTTTAAACAAAAAATTACTTTAAAAATACTCCAGAGATGAATTTATTTTTATATTTTCATATTCAAACACGTTCTTGTTCCTATTATATTTTACTTCGAACGGACAGCTCTTTCTTCATTTGGTCCCTTAAAACTCTCCTTAATAACTTGTTGGAACTAGTTCTAGGAATCTCGGGAACAATCCTCACATGGTTTACCTGTCCAAAACATTCAAAAACTATACCAGTTACCACTACAGAAACACCTCAAGAATGTGAGTATATTGACAAGTGGAGGTGAAGTGCAAACCTTGAACAAAGGATTCAGGTTGGTCTGTATGGCTCTGGTGAATTTCTTCTGCAAATCTTCTGGTTTTGAACTATATCCTTCCTTTAGTACAGCAAACATTACAAGGAGTTCTGGACCTCCATCTTCTGGCGCTGCACTTATTGCAATACTCTCCACTATGCTTTGATCAACATTGTTACACGCATGTTCGATTTCGACAGAACTTGTCTGCAAATGATCAGGGAAAAAAATTGAGGTTCAAAACTTGGAAAACAAGCCTTTCAAAAGTTGAAAGAGGAGCAGTTCTAGAGAATGGAATACCTTAATGCCACCAAGATTCATGGTGTCATCAGCCCTGCCTTGCACAATGAAATAGCCTCCAGCAGTTCTCTTAATGATATCTCCATGTCTCCTGAGTTGCTGCAAATTAATGGATATAAGAAGGCAATTCTGTCAACTTCTTGATAAGGATTTTAGCTACTTACAAGTTCGGACAGAAGCAGAAACGTATTTGTTTGGAGAGACCAAAACAAAGACATAAAATGAATGTTTATGAGACAGTTTTGAAGTGAATTTATGTCATTTCAAAACAAAACAAAAGGTACAAGGTGTCATTCCAAAACAAAACAAGAGGTACAAGGACACATGTCCTGTCTATATCCTGATATAATTTTTTCTTATGTCTTGAGACAACCAAAAACTACTTAAAGATGGAAATGTCAAAAAAAAGAAGCAAGAATTAGCATACCATTCCTTTATACATTGGCATTCCCTTGAAGTAAATTCTGTCATGATCAGCATTAAGCAATCTATCTGATGCTCCCATGATTAAAGGAAACAAGCCTACTTCTCCAACACATGGTTGATCATCTGGCTGTAATACAGACAAGACCAAATACGTAAAATATCTGCACATTCATTGGATAAGTTCCATTGTTTTTATCATGGAAATCTTTGAAATTGTTCACTTGCCAGAAAAATGTTCTTACATAAGGAACTCCTTTGTCGTCAAGGATGACAACGCCTGTAGCCATTGAGGCAGTGCTTAACGCTCCTAAGGCTTGTGGCTGCAATAAAGTTCCT
Organism: Populus euphratica; assembly: GCF_000495115.2. Taxonomy (NCBI): domain Eukaryota; kingdom Viridiplantae; phylum Streptophyta; class Magnoliopsida; order Malpighiales; family Salicaceae; genus Populus; species Populus euphratica. Next base: position 467,537 of record NW_011500028.1, on the reverse strand, counting down.
TGGAGGTAGCTTGATGCAAGCTCCGTGCCTCCACAAACTTCAATAATGGGCTTGTAATAAGCTCTTGAAGAAAGCCAAAGGCCACTATCAACATCAGAGGCTTCTCCAGCAGTAACAAAGGATCTGCAGAGGCATTTGTTTTTTTCTCGAAATCCTCCGGAAATGTGGAAGCAAAGATTTAACCGTAGTTGAAAGAAAAGATAACCTTATCTTTGTCCAATTTAAGCCTTCCATGCAATTTGTACTCTTCCAAGCTTTTACCATAGATGGGATCGTGCCGAGAATAGTCACACCGGCATCCTGAACAGATGGAATAGAAAAGGATAAGGTGGTTTCTTCATCCTACTGAAGAACTCACCCCTGCCTTGGCTGTTTACTCATGCAGCTGCTGCCTCCTGTGGTCTGCTTTGCTTTTTGCCTTGTTCGTTTTTCTTTTTTGGTTGGTTTCAATGATTTTTAAGGGTGCCCAAACTGTTCTGTTTATTCTAGAAATTCAACCAACCAATTTGTTATAAATGCTTAAAGCTGAGGGTAAGCACGAAGTCACTAGAGACATGGCATTTATAGCAAAGCAGAATAAGTATCAGACACATTACCTGAACAAATTTTCCGAAACCACCGCCAAGAGGAGATCCATGATAGAGAGCGAAAGTTGCACCGCTTAGAAAGGCTTCATAAAGCACAATTGGTCCTGCTACCCATCCTAGATTTGTAGGATAGCAGAAAACATCTCCAACTTGAAGATCAACATAAGCCCATCCATCGTTAGCTGCTCGAATTGGTGAAAGCTGTGTCCATGGTATAGCTTTTGGTTCTCCTGATTCGGACCAATGACCAAGTTAAAAACTTATGAGACAACATAAAGCCAAAGTATGGCAAACACTAAATACTTGGTGAGCAAGTTTGTTACCTGTGGTTCCAGATGAAAAGAGTATGTTAGTCGGAAAGTCTATTGGATTATAAACTGGAGAGTAATGATTTGGTCTTTCGCAGACCATTGCAGTACAAGATATTTTTAGTCAGATTCATACCAAATGATTCCATAAACAACGATAATGATTGTCTTGAAAGACCACCCTTAAACAGTAGCTTTGCACATTACCTTGGAAGGTGTATGACACTGGCAAGAAAATCCCCCCAAGATTGATCCTGTTCTCTTAATTTAATGCATACATCTCCCCCACTCACAGGGAGCACAATAGCTTTATGTGGAGCAGCTTCTACGACTCGACTGCAAAAGAAAGAATAAACCATGATGTTCCTTTTCGTGCTGTCTCAAGTCTAACAGAATTCAGAACTGCAATGCATTTGCACATCAAATTCCAGAAAGAAAGTTTAGCATTGCAGAATTGACTTCCATCTCAGGCAAATGTTTCATGTGTGAAGGCATTTTGGAGTTCCTTCAAACAAAAACCATTATTTGGAACTTAGAAGTTAGCATCTATGATATGTAGAAGGGCTTCTGCACCTCAGAGTCATTCTACAATAAATAATCTCATAGGCTGAGAATTTAGAACCATCATCAATTGCAATCTAGATTGAAACAAGAATGCACATAAAAATATAGCAGACAAAGCATATGTTAATTAGCTATTAGAGTCTTGATTGTTAGACATACAGATGATCAATCTGCAATACTAAAATGTTTTCTGCAATGTCGGCCAACGGTAGCAAATAAGTTGGTGGTAGGTTCAAGCGTCTTTTGAGGGCTTCACTAGGGTAACTCTAGATTCAAATGCGTAGTTTATTTCTGTTAATAACTAGCATTTCCAAATTCCAATACACGAATAAATTTAGCACTGAAAGATAAGATTCACCTGTATAAGGGGAACTTGCGACCTCCTCTCAGTATAAAATCCTGCATTCAAATTTAAGGCAGGAATCAATTCTGAATACAATATTGAAACATGCTATAGCTATCATCAAAATCAAGTTCATATCCTTTGATGATACTAAATTAAGTGATATATAAAAGTGAGATTTGACCTGAGTAAAGATACCCTTTGCGTTAGACACATGCAAACGAGTAGCAATTTCCTTTGCTGCAAAGCTATCAGCTATTGATACAACAACGCATCCTGCTAGGATAATCGCAAAATATATTATAATCGCATGGACAGTCATTGGCATGTCAATCGCAATTGCATCCCCCTTTGAAAATGTTGCATCCACTGCATTTGCCACTAACCTGCAACCCATGTTCTTGACATTAATTTAACAGAATATAAAGCAGAAAGGGGGAAAGAAGTCGGCACTGGAAGAAAAGGAAGAGAAGACAGGAGAAATGCAGAAAAAAATTGAGAAATTGAAACAAAAAAAACTTTAAAGACGCTGCTAGTTTTAACTTATATTCATGTTTCACTAAGATGAAATCTAAGCTGCATATCATTATATTAAAAGAGTAAGAAGATGGAATCATACATTACTCGTTCTCGAAGTTCTTTTAATGTCATAAAATGAAGTTTGGAATCACCACCTTCATCTCTCCATATGACTGCCAAACTATCATCATCTTTTCGAGGATGTCTACTGGGCTGTAAACAGCATTCAGCAATATTCAAAACTGAACCTGGAAGCCAAGTTCCCCCTCGTTTCGATTTGTCAGTGGTGTCTAGAATGCACCTTGGAGGTTCACGAAATACAACAGGAAGTTCTTTCAGAAGTATTGACCAATAAGCCTGGAATTCCATCAGAAAATGTTAAACTCACCAGAAAACATAATCTATAACTATGATACTTGAAGCAGTCCTTGCTTACCTCGGGATGTTGAGCAGTGAATTTCTGAAAGAGATTAAAACTTGAAATAGGGTCCTTGTATGAAGTCCCTAAAAGCCTTGGACCATGAACTTCCATTATCCTTCCCAAGTTTGTATGTTTTGACTGATCCCTGACACAGAAAATTAAAGATCTATCATTCATGAACATCCTAATAGAAGCGCGCGCGCGCGCACACACAATAGCCAGCTTTACCAAGAGGTTAACTATGGAGACGGGAAAGGAAAAGAACTCACAGAGAAGGGAACCAGTAAAGAGGAGGTCCATTGTTAGTGGAATCCCAGTGAGCATAGACAGAGTAGTAAACCAGTTGGTGCAGCCCATGTGGATAATATGGCTTTAGCACTCTTTTAGCCGCCAGCTTTTGCCACAACTCTCTAGGGTCTGACCCTTTAGCAGCACCAATTGTTTCTTTGAGGATTTTGTGAAATTCTTTGGCATTGTCTATGCATAGACCTGCCTTGATTATATCATTCACTTCCAGTTCATCCATGCCTTTCCTCTCCATTTCCCTGTGTGTCGGTGTCTTGATAACAACTTCAGTAGCAGGAAGAGAAGGGAGAATAGTGCCGGTTGGTCCCTATGCCAAGTGAAAACTTGGTATTCTTATATTATAGAAGCAGCCAATTACTCGTATTTATCACAGAATTATTTTAATTTAAAAATTTAAATAATTAAATAAGATTTTAAAATATAATTTATATTATTTTTTAATATATATTTTTTCAAGTGAAAGCTCTTTAAACTTAAAATTTATATAAATTTATATTATTTTATATTTAATTTTTATTAAATAAATAAAAATAGTAAGATTCGAACTCATAACCGTTTAATCAACAAAACTTTGATATGATATTAAAAAACTATCCCAATCTAAAAATTTAAAAAGAGATTACAAGATATAATTTATATTATTTTCTAACATGTTTGACAATAAGCAAAATTCCTAGAGAAAAATGCAACTTATTTACAAGATCCCTAATTAATTTCTAACATGTTGAAGAAGAATGTTCATATATTGTTAATGTATTTTTTAACTCAGAAAAAAATTTTAATTCAGAATAATATGTGTTTATAAAATAAATTAAAAATTATATGAGCTAATAAATCATAAAAAAAATATTAATACTAGCTAGAAATTAAAGTTAAAAGTTGAAAAATAGATTTATATGAAAATATTTGAACTCATGACATAAGATACTTTTCAGAAAATTTTTATTTAATAATATAACAATAAAAGTGGATTTTCATCTGAAATGTAATAATTTAAATTTCATAGAAGAAAATATGATTATTAGTGTAAATTCTCTTTTTTTATTAATTTATTTTTTATAACAAAAAAATATTATTTTTTTTAGCTATGTTTTTTATTTCATAGAAAATTGTAAGCAATTAAAATCAATATCCCAAAAAACATTTAACATGTAAAAACTATCTTCTTGATAAAAAAAAATTAAAAACAAATATTTCCCTAATTAATATGTTTTTCCCTTATTAATATGTTTTTTTCTTATCAAATCTTGTTTCATTTAAAGTTTTTGTTATTTAAAAAATATCATAATTTTAAAAGCAAAGTATAATAAAATAAAGAATCAATAATTTTGACATGAATAGTATTAAAAGATATAAAAACAATAAACTTGAAAAAAATCAAATAAAAAAATTACAATATTTTTTTAAAAAAAAATAGATCATTTCATTCACATTTAAAAAAAATACATATTGAGTTCATTTATAATTATTCAGAAAGCAATGTTAATATTACTATAAAAGACACTAATATTTTCTAAAAATAATGGAATAATCTAATAATTATTTGAATAAAATATTTTTAAAAAATAATCTAATTATAAAATATGAAAAGAAAAAAAATTAAAGACCAAACATATATAAATTGAGCTTACAAGTTTGGCCCACATAGAAATATCCGGCCTAAAAACTCAAGTTTATGCTTTAAAAAAAAATTCAAAAAAATATTACAAACCTACCATTGTTTCCCATGATTGAAGATGGCTATATATTACCAAGCAGCTTGTAGCTCAGTGGCGTAAGGCGCTACTCGCCTTCTTTCGAACTTCGATTTGAGTCCTAGTAGCAGTGGGGCTGGCTAGTGGTTTCCTTCCTATGTTTGCTGGCTCCTCTCTGTGTGGTACGCCTGTCACCCCCACGATGCCTTACCTGTTCACTGGGCTTGCAGGATATTCAGTGGACCGTGGGATTAGTCGTGGTGCGCGTAAGCTGGCCCGGACACCCACGTTAATAAAAAAAAAAAGATGGCTATATATTAACTATAAAATCAAAATCTATGTTTCTAGATCTTAAAAATCCATATCCCAACTATTTTTCACCTAAAAAACATTAAAATAAAAAACATCGAACAAACTTCTATAATCTCGTTTCTAATTAACATCAAAAGTGTAAACGACCATAATTCTTTTCTCAAGATTTGAAGCCATAATAAACACCATATGTAATCGTGTGGAAAACAAAGATGATAGTGAATAGGATATTTGTTAATGTGTGACATGGATGATAATGTTAATAACATGACACCGGTGATTAAAGGATCATCATCTATACACAGTATAATCCATTCTTACATGTGCAATCATATGTAAGGTTAATGAACCATACAGCCCAGCACTTGCAGCTCCTCTTTTTGATCAAATACATATGCCCCCATTTGCTTAAAAATAACACAAAGATTTCTAAGATGAGCTATTTTCCAATCTTTTTTTCTTATTATTATTTAATCTATTTAACAGCACGTTTTGAATCCAATATGATGAAATTTTGGGCCCGGGTTTTTTTTTTTTTTTTTTACGTCCATAATCTGCTCACATGGAAAGAAAAAAACACTATGAGCAACATGTCATCAATTTCTTGGCATCAACATCTCGAGATACATCATAGACTTCACGCAACTTCCTCAGGCCATGCTCTAGTTTTCAGAAAAGGGTAAAAATACTAGAACTGATACACTGTCAACATCACCATATCAAGTCTAAGATTTGATGCTGCCCCTTCGCTTGCATTATTATCGGTCAAGGGCTCAAATTTGGTCTTATATGGGCCTCTGTACGGGTAAAATCAGCCTCAAAACATCATGGTTTTTGATCAATTTTTCATTGATCCCAGGACTTGATGATTCCAGGTTTCGTTTTGAATTTGTGGCTGTGATTCTACTGATTCTTTACAGGTATTAATGCATAATATTCTTACTAGTTTTGCTAAGACACTTAAGTGCAATTATTTTTGTCCTGTTCTCTCCCGTCAAATTCAAGACAGATTCATGTGGAGCCTACTGCACAGATGACAGAATCCTTCTGGCATCCCTTCAGTTTCATGTCATCGCCAGTTCAGGCGGAAGCTTGTCAGGACAGCAGCAAATTAATACAAATAACAACTTGATATCTAGCGGTATTATAAGCAACGTAGTGGCACTTCGTAGAAAAACTAGTAGCATCAGCCTCCATCCATTCTGGTTTCTGTCAATTATATTTTTCAATTATCCTAAAGATAATCTCAGACTCGATGGTTTAGGGTTTCGTTTGGAATTTGCCACTGTGGTTTTATAAGGTATTAATGTATAATACTTCTATTATTTTTCCTTAAATTTGTTTCAACAGCAAGATCTATAAATTATTATTTTGTCTTAAATTTGTTTCAACAGCAAGATCTATAAACTATTATTTTGTTTTGTCATTTTGGACACAAACAATGACATGTGATTGATTACACATATGACAAAATCCTTTTGGCATCGCCTGAGGTTTCATGTGATCATGTCAGTGTTAAGTCATCATACTGCAGTGTTTTTTAAAATATTTTTAATTAAAATAATATTTTTTAATTTATCTTTTACTTTAATGCGCTAAAATCATCTATGTAAAAACCATAAAAATCAACAATTTGTTATTAAAAAAAAACACTCTGAAAAATCAGGTTTCAATACAGAAACGAACCTGTTTCGAATTTTGTTTTACTTTAAACTGATTTTTTTCCCTACCAAAATAATATTATTTTTTAAATAAAGAAAAAGAGTCTTAAATTGCATTGACCCACCACCTGAGCTGGGTTGGAAAGAACTCAAGTCGATTTGTTTGTGTAGACATCAAATTTAATTAAGTTTTTTTCTTTTTGGAATTTTGAAGATAAAATTGCTGTTTTTACTCTCTGAGTAACCAGAGTCCATGGAATACGAGTGATTTGAATCCATATTATTACAACCCTATGCTAAGACACTTAAAACTAGCCCAATACCATGAATGTAGTAACATAGTAGGAGGAGATCTGTTTTGGAATTTGAAATAAATCCACCAAATTGGGTATGCTGAATGATCCTACCTGTTGCTCAAAGCATTTGCATATGGGTTCATAGCTGCTCTTCAGCCAGCGCAGCCTGGCTCAGACAGGGAGTCAGTTGGCTTGGTTCTGCTTTCTGCTTTCTGTTTCTTTAAACGTTGACGGATTAATCTTCCTCGTAGAAGCTTTTTCATTTCAAAAAAATCATCCACATATACATTAATGCAACACGAAGAAATTTCTTCTTCTTAGATTCGAACGCAAAGTGTTAGCAGCTATATGAGTTTACCATTGTGTTTCCAACGCATCGGTAAGTCAACAAATGAATCATGAGCTTCCGGACTTTCGCACAAACACGTGACTAAGTATCGTGATCTGAAGACATTTCGCTAGCATGGCATAGAAACAGAAGGAATGCATTTCATTCCCAGATGACTTTTAGCAATTTGTTTCAAGAATGATGCCTATATGAAGGGTATATCTCACTGAACTTGTTACAGAATCGACGTCTAACTGATTCCGTTGTCCCAAAAAATTGAAGCCTAGTTGCCTGAATGTTACACATTCTAGCGAGCCCTATATAGTTGACCGGGGAAGGGGAAAGAAACAAAAATGAGGGGGGGGGGGCTTGAACAGAAACAAATTGGTGGAACCAAATAACAACACATGAACATTCCTATAAATTATTTAATCAGTGTACATCGAGCATTTGTAATCATTTTCAGTGAGTGAATGATCTTCACCACTTGTTGAAACACCTAACAAGATGCAAAACGACCTAGGTGTCAAAGCAAGACTAGAGCAAGAAACACTGCTGATAATAGAAACTGGATTTTTGAAACTGGCAGGTTCACAGTCGCACTCCCTCCTTGAGGAGTCACGGGTCCAGGTGCCACAGTTGTTGTAAATCCTCCATTTGAGTTCGGTGTGATAGTTGAACTGTTTCAATGCAGAAATTAGGTGAATTACTATAAAAAGTTAAGTGCAGGATGGATCAACTACAAGCAGATTCAGATTCTCACCTCCCGGTAAATTTACAGGATCCATAACCTGCAAGAACAAACCATAAATAACTAAATTAGGAACAAAAGCAGTAAAAACTATTGATTTGCGGTAATGATTCCATCGCTTTCTTCCCTCTTGTTAGGAAAATGACAGAGTACAGGATGCAAAGAGAATAATATTCAAAGCCCATTTGGCGGGACCTCTATTTACCGCTAGGTACTGGCATTTCAGAGACTATCGGCTGGAACTAGCCTGCTTCATGAGTTCATGTTCAGTTATTTATGTCGTTACAATTAACATAATCCTTAGAACATCTAGAGCGGAGTGAATGTAAGGCACAGCAATGGATATCATGTAAAAAAATATTTGATGCATAGACTTTCAAACCACCTTTCATTAAACAAGAGCATGGTAAAATCCCACCATGCACGGAGAAATTCCCTGTTAAGGAAACCCAGCAGTTCTCAGCATGGAAGTAATAGACCAGAAAAATAAGAATAAAAAGAAAGTTCTATCAGAGCATTTTCCTTGGAACAATCAGTTTTGAGTCATCTGCAAAAACGCACTCAAGCTCACCAAATAAAGTAAAGAAATAACGGGGAAAATAATAGATGAACGTACTGGGATCAACCGTAGTCGTTGCAGCAGTACCATCAAAGTCGCATGTTGCACCAACAGAACGCTTTTTTTGATAATAGTCATTGTAAGCATAAGATGCATGGTTCTGGTAAGTATTAGGAAGATAGCACGGTTGCCCTTCTTGGATAGCATCGCAGTTAGCCCCTCCTTGCCCACATGCCCAGTCCAGCCCTGCTTGCAACTTACCAGGATCCGCATTTGGTTTCGCAACACAGAAATCAGAATTATTTCCAGTAACTTGATTCGAAGTGCTCAAACTAAAAGTATAAACAGCACTGCCATTGGTAAAAAATAAGCCCCAGTTTTTCTCAGACACGGGCCCAGGCCTCTTGTCTTCATTGAACAACTCATAAATGTATGTGTTGATGGGAACTTGAGGCTGACTAGGTGGCCCTGAATCATTTAGAACTCTCCGAATCAGATTACTATTGAAGGTCTCAGCATTTTCTGCAGTGGCATCAGGTTCATTGGCTCCACCAAGCCAAGGCCAGCCAGTTTCTGTAACTACAATTGAGATCCCAGACATATTCAGAGCTTCTATAGAATAATAGGTTGCATCAACCAAAGCATCAAACATGCTGTCATAGTGAAAAAGAGTGTTGGGGTCAACAATCTGTTTGACCGAGGGAAGTGAACGGAAGAGAGCATAATCAAGAGGGAAAATGCCATTTCCGGATGTGTATCCAAAATATGGATATGCGTTTAACATGTAGTACGAGTCTGTGTTTTTCAAGAACTGAAGAATTTGATAAACTGTAGCGCTCCATGAGGAATTAAAGGTGGCAGTTGAGGGGGGGAAAGGCCTTGGGATAATGTCCATGGCTTGAGGGGTTGAAATTTTGACCTGAAAATTTAGATTTGAAGCAACAAGGGCTTTGTGGAGGTAGTTCATGGCAGGAACCAAAACAGGGACAAGATTAGGGATTGAGGAAAGAACCTCACTGCCAACTGCAATGGCTGTAATGTTGGTTGAAGGCAAGTAAGCTGCAACATTTTGATTGATCCATGCTGCTGCTTTTGATGCAGATTCTCCAATTCCTAAGACCTCCTCATTTGGAACACCAACCATAACTTTAATCCCACTGTCTGCAAGGGCTTTCAACATGTGGGCATCAGCATCATAGAGGCGCAGATGAGTAATCTGATTGGCTTTGAGAATTGAAACCACATCTGGAGCCGATGGCATGTTTGAAACATCAGTTCCAAGATTTATTCCTACAAATGCACCTGCAAATTCAGGAATGTGATTTCAGTAACAGATGGTAAGAGCGGTGATCCTATTCTAGAAACATGAACTCTCACATCCAAATTTTCGTTTTGAAAATGAAAATTTTCAGATACTTACAAGCGTTAGTTACTAAAGTTCCAGGGCCTCAAGATAAGGACTCAGCTTTTCTAGAGCAGATTGAGCTCCTTGTCTAATTAGCTTTATCTAATCCTGACTTTGCTCTTGATATGTACAAAGAGAGTAGCAAAAGGACCATAATAAGTTTACCAAGTACCTGATGCATAGCTGAAAATGCCAACAATAAACAAAAGAAGATTTCCAAGCACCATCCAATCCAAGAAAACTTCAATCCAGATGCTACTCTAATCTCTAGCTCTTAGTTTTAAACTGCCAAAGGCTCAGAAACACACAATAAAATGTAACAAGAAATCAATGGCCAGAAAGCACGGTCTAGCTGAAGCTGGCAGTACAAAGACAGAAACCTGTAAGGATTCCAAACATGGAGTTAGGAGTAATTAACCCGGAGATCATAAATCAATAGCCTCCGAAACTATGTAAAATGCCAGGCATCAAATGCCTCCAAAACTATGTAAAATGCCAGGTATCACATAGAAAGTCCAAAAAGAACTAGGAAGTACAGCAAAATAGGTTGCACAGGGAAATAAACATATACATGAATCGAATCCATTTTTGCGAAAGGGGAAAGGGAGGAGTAACTAACACATATACATGTATTCATGTCCATGTATTCACATTGACCAGAAAATTATGATGTTCTCACCATCTGAGAATCCACCCACCTTCCTGCCCATCCAAAAGACCTTACAATCAAATTTGTAACAACCCCTCTTTAACAGAGAAAAAGTAATACTAAGCTGATGCATGGACACTGCCTTGAAATATGTGAGAATTTTCAATGCAGCCAATTTCGAGCAACCAAGCACATACTAGAGTGAGAATTTAGGGCACAATTAACTCCACAAGTCCATGCCTACATTAACTCTTTGGGAAAAAAGACAAACTTGGAGATAAATTTCAACTTCAAGAATCCATAGAACTCCACAAACAGCAAGCAAAAACCCAGAAAGCCTTGCATCTTAAAAAACCCAGATTCCAAAACCCTAAACAAGCTCCCAGATGCCTAAATTGCAAAGAAAAACATCACATAGCAAAGAACCCAGATAAGAAAACCAAGAAAAGAGACTCAAAACAGTATCTGGTCTCAACAAAGCAGAAACGCTCCAAGAAACCAAACCAAACCCTGTATGCAACTTTCAAAGAGTTAACAAATTTTTATGTAGCCACAAAAGGCAACTACAATTCCTCCTAGTCAAAAAAACTAAACGTTGATCCTGTACAAAGAATCTGTTATTCAATCTACACAGATAAGAATAGCCCCACTAATGTAAAGGCATGATCTTTCTGTGGATAGAATCGAGGCAGAAGAACACAAACACAATTTTCTAGTCTTACAACACACTTATGTCTTAACATCAACTCTTTCATTAAATACATTAGGTGTACTTCCAAAACACACCCCACCCTACTAAACTAAATATAGAAAATGAGTTTAGATTTCATTAGAAGGTTACCAGATATGAAACAATCCTCTGATGGCAGGCTTTGACGTCACTGAGCTTGACCAATGTTAGATAGCCAACATGACCAAATCCAAAGACGCTGCAAATTTTTGCTGTCTGTTGTTTTGTCTTCTTTCCTTTAAGAATGTCCTTGTCTCGGGCAAATCATATGGATGTCAGGACTGTTTATTTTCAGCTCAAACTTAATGTAAGAAGAAATTAGAGTTACTGTATTAAATAACATGGCCTTTATGTGATTTTGTTTTCCCTCCAAAAGTCATTTTTATTAGCTTGAAAGGGATACGAATAGTCAAAAGGTTACGGTTTTGGCTGTGGAAAAGGAAGGTGATAAAAGCAGAGAAAAAGAAATTAAATTCAATTCCAGTGGCCATTAGTGAGTATGCTTGTCTTCAACACCAAATTTAGAATTTTTTTTGGGTCCAAATAGGAAAAAACAAATTCAGGCTATTCGAAATGGGATGTCAAGGCATATTCCCTTCTGTTAGCTTTGATAAGCAGCAAGAACAAAGAATATTCAGCTCATGCAGCCACATTAGAGACAATCTACATCCCAAGCTCAAAGAGGACCGAAATTGATGGGAGCGTCTAAGTGATGGCATAAAATCTCCGCAGAAGTTTTAATCTCGTCGGGTGGAGCCCTAAAAGAAGTGAAGAGCATGATTCTGTGACATCAAAATGTTTGATTGCAAATCCGATTAGATATGGGGCCAAACATTGCACAGAAAGAAAAGTTTGATGCTCTCGCTTAGTTGTAAAGTGAAATGCAGCGGGCACCAAACGCAAAAAGCACCTCCTTTTTAACACTTGTTGGTCCCCTGTAAACACCTCCTTTGCTAAAAAGACAGGGATTCAAAACAGCTCAGCTGTGCCGTTGCAGCATTTGCAGGAAACTAGACCATCACGAATCAAGGTGGAAATGCCTCCCAGCATTTTGCATCATTAAACATCCTCACGATAGTGGGCCCTCAAAAGCGAAAAACTAAATCAACGAATTTTTTGATGTTTTTGAATTCAAATTCTTCCACAAAACAGGATTAACTGCAATAACAATAAAGTATTGTACAAAGTTGAAACCAAACGCCAACAAAACCTAGATCAAATCCCATCTGATAGAACTGCACTCACATCAGTAAACATAATCCAAAAGACAAGCAGCGTTCCAAACATCTGTTTCCATACAGGTTTTAAGGACTAGGAGATCTTTCTCCATTTGCTTCCCTAGGATATTCATCATGATTTGGGCTATGGCTTCTGCTTCTTCTTGGGCTGCGGCTTCTGCTTCTAACTGGGCTCCGGCTCCTGCTCCTAACTGGGCTCCTGCTCTGACCCCTATTTGGAGTTCGGCTGTGGCTCCTTGATCTTGAATATGGCCTCTCTTGACTGTACCTCCCCTCCTGGGGTGAAACAGATCTGCTTCAAAGCAAAAGATCAGACATGAACATTTAAAGTGGGAGTAGTGGATTGTCAAAAGGTACAACTCTATGCACCTCAGTGGGGCAATGGCAAGACATGTGACAAACCACAGAAAGTATCCTATTTCTATAACAATAATCCTATATCAGACAGGGCAATTCAGTTATAGGGCAAAGAGGCTAAATAAATAAGAGTAAATCAGAAACCAGGGAGGTGATATCAGATTCAGAACTAGTAAGGAGTGCTTCACGGTGTTTCACAAGCAGTTTGGAACAGCTAAACACACTTGCTTTTGGAAGCAAAATGCATTCAAGTTCCTATAAAAGGAACAAATATTCGGTGCCCAAAAAAATAAAAATAAAACATGGATAATTCAATAGCAACTGGAAAGAAATAATTGCATACCTTGAGTGATGCCTTCTTTTGGGAGGAGGGGAATAATACTCTCGACCACGGGACGGAGATCTTGCATGGCGTGGAGGTGGAGAACGAGAATGGCGTGGTGACCGAGAATAACGAGGAGGTGATCTTCTTCTATCACGAAATCGACCCCTGTAGGAAAATGAAATCATTTGGAGGATTATCAAAAAAGAAAACTATGGAAGATTATTGCATATACTCAAATCATAAAATACAACCCCGAATTGGGACCAAGCGAGCTTTAAAACAAGTCCTGATCACACAATTTATAGATTAAAAAAATACATGTCTCATGAACATCCTTATATCATGTCATGGCATGATTGGCATGTGAAACAACTCCACCTTATAATCCACAAATTCTGAAACCAGAACAATCTAACAAAATAGCTAATCTTATCATTTTGAATTTGTTGAAGTTTGTTTTCCAATAGAAAAATTCAAATCACTGAGCCCTGAAACATATCATTCGAGATTCATGTTAACAATGCCTCCATGCTCTCAACTCAATTCAAAATGAAAAACATAGGAAGAAAGTGATGGACAAATAAAACACTGCCATTTCAGCAATCATCTTATACCGCAACTGAGTAGAGAAATAGTTGTTTAAGGAAAAATATCCATGCCAATCAAAATCAATCCCATCAGGCAAGCCAACAAAGAAAAGATGGTGTCTACCTTGTACGCTCCCTTGTTCTCATATCCATTGGCTTCTTCCTATTCTCCTCAGCAAATACAACAGTCAACTCCCGGCCAAGAAGAACTCGACCATCCATATGATGTTTTGCCTCGGCAGCATCATGAGGATCTGCATACTGGACAAAGCCAAAACCACGGGGTTCCCTGTCAAAAGAAGATGATAAAGAAACAAGTTGAAGATGAGTATCACCATCTGCTACAAAATCAGGGGCTGAGCACGGGAACCATAAGCCTTTTGCCAATGAAATGTACCAACATAATCCCCATTATATGAAGGTCATGATATGAAAAAGCAAGCACACTGCTGACCTTGCAAGTGTCAGTTTAAAGATGACTTGAAACTCTTCAAGACTTGGAATCTCTTCACAATGTATTCAAACCCAACTTCCTTCAAATCTTCACTATCATTAACATCATCTTCAAAAGAACTCTAATTACTTGATTGATGTCTTCAAAACTTTAATTTCACTGTTAAATCTCAAGAACTTCAATCAAGGAACCCAGCTTATGGTTACAGGAGTATATCATTAAGAGATGACCTAAAAGAAATTTGGATGAAGGGGGGGTTATAGGGCCTGCTTGGAGAAAACCAAACAGATTGCTGAGCATTGTGTGAATTTCACAAAAATTATAAGAATGATAACATCAAAAAGTTTCAAAAAATTGATAGTTCAAGCTAATAAGTTTCAAGTTTCTGATGCAGTGCAGGAAGGAAATCAAACAATACAAAAAATAGGACAAGCTGAGTTACTTCTAAGGGAGAGGAAAAAGGAAGACAGAAAAACAGAAAGCTGTGGTAAGAACATAACATTATTTGTCCCATCTGTTTCACAAGGGGGATTAATTTTGAAAAAGAAACCAAACAAGACTATTGACTCCATTAACCCCAAGGAACATAAAGACACCAACATTAGAAAAGGCAAAACCCCAACGGAATTTTTTTAACAAAATAGTAAAAAAAATGAAATATCAGCAAACAACTTCATACATGAACAGCTGAAGTAATTGCTCACCCAGTATAATAATCTCTAGGCAAGTAAATGTCCTTGAGAGCACCAAACTGTTCAAAGGGTCTGCGAAGGTCTTCTGGCCTGCAAAAAGCATAAAAGTAATTGGCATGTATTTATGATAGAAACACGCATAAAGTTTATGGCCCCAAAATATTCAGCTATTAATAGGAAGGGGTGCATACTGCATAATGGCAAGTTTGGTTGTCGATAGGTTCCCACTCTCGGCAACATGAAAGTCACCAGTTGAATCGTTAACTTGTGTGAAGTTTCTCTCCGCAAGTAGACAAAATAACTGTCATCACTACTCCTGTCTCTTGTGCACATATAAAACTATCCTTAGGTGGCAACTAGTGTTATGGCCCACTGGCACAAAGCCCTGAGGCCACATAGATGCATTGTTCATTATGTCCTAATAAGCACCTAAAATCAGCAATGATTATTACACAAACTTAGCACTCTAACCTTCTAAGTGCCTAGCCAGTCTCGGTTGGAAAGAATAAAGGCAAGAAAACACAGATGTTGAAGCAGAAATTTTTATATTAGCCACTATTTGCAAAAAAAAAAAAAGCAAAGAAAGAAAATCTATAAAAAAAATGTTAAAGAGCAGAAGTTATGGGACAGCGAACCTGCAATCATGACGAAGGTTGCGAACTAGGAGGCTAGTAGGGAGATCCCTGCTACGACCACCATAACGTCCCCGAGGACTAGGACTCCGTCCCCTTCTACCATAGCCCCTTGGAGGCGATGGACTATAACTCCTTCCCCTCATTTACACAAAAATGTTTGCTCTCTCTGTGCAATTTAAACTTACCAGTCAAGGAAATAGTATCATAACGAAGAAAAAACCAACCAGGGTAAGAAACTATTAAATCATGCGCAATAAATTCAACAACCAGCTTCATATGATAAATAAATTTTATATAACTTAAGCAAACAACTTTCCACTAACACAGCACGTGAAGAGTTCAAGGCCTAAATTGATCTTAGCATGTCATACATCAATACAAAGACACTAAATGTCAAAGATTACACTTATGTTAAACAAACCCATGATCGCTTCCTTTCAATACCTTATCTTGATTATCCTAGTCAATTTAACTCCACTATCAAACTAGGGCTATTCTTCATTGAAATCCCTAGTTGCTCATTGTTGTTATCTTTTTCTACTTTCATACAGCAAAGATTGACACTTTGGTTAACAATGGCGTTTACACATCATATAGTACAACAACAACTCACAACCTTAAAATATAAAAGAAACCCACTAACGATACCATTAACCTAGGCATGTAATTTAAGAAACAACCCTAATCCATCTTCCCCTTGCTAATAACACATCAAACCCATTATATTCTTCATGTCTTTCCAGCAAACCCTAGCATTTACAGATATGAAGCCATTGATTATTTCTTTTTTAACAAAAACCCATTAACCTAAATAGAGCATTAAACCCTATCAAGTTCCATGTAATTCATGAAAACAGAATTAATTAATTAACACTAATATTCGACCTCTGAAAGGGTAAAATAATCTGCAACTAAACAGAGATCGAAACAACAGCTAGAATCTATGACAGAAAAAGGGGAATAAGGAAAGAAAGAGAGAGAGACCTGTGAAATTGAGAATTAGGGTTTTATGGAGGAGAGAATTTGTGAGCTGACGGCGATGTGGTAGCGAGAACGGATGCGAGAAGAAAAGAATACGAGCGCGCAGAGAGGTTGTAGATATATTGCCACGCAACAAGGGTAAAGGTTAACTAGGGTTGAGTTAATATATTCTATGCCTTTGGACTTGTGGGTCCTCTTTGAGGTCTACTGATCTAGTGGCTAAGATTTTTTTGTAAATTGTATTTTGGTATGGGAAAAAATTCCAAACAAAATTATTAAAGATATTTGTGTTTTTTAATGATTCGAAGAATACATCATCTACATTAAAACGTTAATCCAATACTAATATTTAAAAAATTAAATAATAAAAAAAAATATTTAATAACCCAACGACCTTCATAAAGTTATTCCGACAATTAACATTGGTTAATCACGAGAAAAGCTTTTAAAGAAATATAAATGTTGGAATTATGGTTTTTTTTAAAATAAAAAAATAGCTAATTTCTAGTTCAAAAATATTTTTTTTTTAAATGTTGCAATTGGAAATTGCGGTTCTTCTAAAAACCAAATTACAGTGGTAATTGTTTGTTTTGTGTTTGATTTATTATATGGAACATCCAATGAATATGTTTGTAGAATAAATAAATAAAAAAATATAAAAAAAAATTATGGATATGAATGATCATCAGTGAAGTAAAACCATCCAACCCGGCCACCTTCATATGCTATTTGAAAATTGACGCCAATCTCTTTCTTTTGTTAGCATGATCGTCGGTGAAGTAAAAACATAGTTGTTATCTCTGTGTCGCTTGGCAGGTTGATCAGTAAAGATTTGAGAATATAAATAAAAAATTTGAATTTAAAAGAAAAATTAAAAGAAAAATCAAATAGATGAATAAATCCAAAATAAAATAAAATAAAAAATTAAGGCTACATTTAAAAAAAT
This sequence comes from Populus euphratica, assembly GCF_000495115.2. NCBI lineage: Eukaryota > Viridiplantae > Streptophyta > Magnoliopsida > Malpighiales > Salicaceae > Populus > Populus euphratica. The sequence continues at coordinate 449,889 of NW_011500028.1, read as the reverse complement.
AATAATGAAAGGCCTAAAAATTAAAATTAAAAATTAAAACATCAAAGATCAAATCTTAAATGTCATCAAATTGAACTGAACTGAAAAGTAAAATTAAATTTATAAAATAATCTAAAATTAAAAATAAAAATCTAGAGAATGAGGATCAATATAAAAAAAAATATGATTATCGATTCAATGATAAAATTAAAAAGAAATTAAAATTTAATAGAAAAGTTAGGAATATAAATTAGAAATCAAAACACTAGGGTCAAACATGAAATATTGTAAAATAAAATAATAAATTTGATTAAAAAATTAAAAGTTAAAGAATAAAATTAAAAAAAATAAATGAAATTTACAAGGACTACACATTTTTCAAGGTTAAAGAGGGGAAAAGAAAGGAAAATAAAAAAAACGTTGCTGGAGCTCCACTGTATATATAATGACTACACACATTAGATTCCGGTGAAAGGAGTGACAAAATACTTTAAACAGTTCCTTAAAATATGTTGTTTGGTCACCAAATGGTGTTACAGGCATCACTTAAAAATCATGAATATCTCTTACATGCTAACACACTTGCAATATTGTTTTTTTTTTAAAAAAAAATAATTGCTCTTAGCTTACATAATATTAATAAAAAAACATAATAAAAAACCAAAAAAACCCTCTATCTTAACTTTAGAATGTTTGACTTTAAGGGCATTTCAATAACTACATTATGCTAAAGTAAAATCTGTAAATGCCCTTGTAGTGAAGGAAATTCATCTTTTAATTATATTTTAGATATTACATCGTGTAAATCAAAGATTAAAAAACTTATTTATTCCATTTAATCTTGTAATAACAGATATATCTTATAAAAATACTATATTATCCCTGGAAGCATCCTATAAGACTTTAATTGTTAAAGATAAAACAGTAATTTTACTGTAAAAATTGGCAATAAAATATATGTGTGTGCTTCGTGAAACATGGTATTATTTTAGCTTTTGTTAGAATGTATCGAGGGTGAACTTGGTGCAATCAATAGTACAGGGATCAAATGGAAATATACCCAACAAATGGAGGGTGTATTTGTAGTTTACACAACCAGAAAGGAAAAACTTTAAGGATACGAGCGTAAGCAGAACAGAGGAGAGTCACTGCCTTGAGTCTCATATATATATATATATATATGCGCGCGCGCGCGCGATCTCTGTGGAAACAGCGACGTTTGCTTCTTTTCAAGCAGGAGAAGGAGAAGCTGATCATTCCCATCTCCTTGAGGAGCTCTCTATGCAGGTTAACAACACTTTGCTTCTTTTTTTATAATATTTTAACGAGCAAAGGATGATTCCTTTTTAATTTCTTTTAATCCATCCATGCTTATTTTGAACAATTTTGGGTATATTGTAAATTGGATTTTGATTATTTCTGAAGATATTAACTGGGTTTTAATTCTTATCTTGATTGATTTCTGTTCTGTTATTTATTTATAGATTAAAATGCATGTGTGCATGGTTGTTCTTGTCTTCTTGAGGTTTTAGCTTGCATTTTTAGGTGGCGTTTTAATTAAATTCTTTATTTTTAAAAATCATTAATATTCCATTATTATCTATGTTGAATTCAGAGAGAATTTTGTGTTTCAGAGCTTTTTTGAATTTTCGAATTCCATTTCTTGCACATTCTAATCCTTTTGTTTTGTTCTCTCTGTCATTGAAGTTAAACTCTTTTTTATCCAAGTATATCTAGTTTAAATTGCTGTATCCTTAGAAAAAAAATGATAACTACTTTCTGGAGGTTTTTGAGGAGAGTTTACTTGCGTTGATTTGGGATAGATTATTAAAGTATGTAGAGATTGATATGATATTGCATTTTTGTGAAGTAGGAATGGAGGAACAGTTTATACTAAGAGTTCCACCTTCTATTGCGGAGAAATTGAATCGCCTTTTGAGTGAAACTGCTTCTTCTTCTGAGGAGCAATCTTTGGATTTATCTTTTTCAGGTGAGAGCATACTTTCTTTGTATTTTATGAGAGGATTTTGTTTATTATAGTATATATATTTTGTTGTTGTTTGTTTGTTTGTTTTTGGTGGTTGTTACATGTATAGTGCTTTAGGTGTTACCATTGATTCAATCCACAGTGTATTGTTCCTTCATTGACCATGGGGATTTTTTCTCCTCCTGCATTCTCCTCGTAATCATATATAGGAAGAAAAATGGAAATTGGTTTTGCCTTCGAATTTCACTGCAGGTGTTTGAGTTGGAATGTATAAAAGCAGTGACAGCATGCATTTCATGTTTACTTCATGCTTATGGTCCCTAAATTCGGCCTTCGTTCTCTACCCTTTCAATTTTGATTTTGCAGTTTAATACTTCAGTTTACTTATCTACCTGGAAGCAAGGCTCTGTGAACAGAGTCGTGCTTTGTGTTTTTATTGCTTCTAATGAGCTCATGTTGAAAATTTCCCATTTGGGATGGATCCTGTTGTGGTTTTCTTAATTTTGAGTTGGGTGGCATAAAAATTCTATCATGATAGTAACTATGCAGCAAACTGCCTCCTTTTATATTTGGAAACTATATGTCCTTCAAATGTTCTTTCTAGACCCTTTCTCATCCACCTAGCGTGCGTTCTAGCATTGATGTGGTATGAGGAGAAGGACATGTATCAATCTGTAGCCAGTTTCTATTTTCCACCAAATACCTTTAATTTATTGTCAATACATTTTTATATATGAGTTTTTTATCCTTTCTTATGTTGGTTACAATTGCCACTTCCATTATGTGTTGGGTTTGAATGGTAGCAATGATGAGAAGATGATACAGCCACCGGTGTCATAGCAACGTGGTGTTCATTCTCCACAGCTCTAAAACACTTATTTTCTCTCTCCCTTATTTATCTTCTTCCTTTATTTCTTCTAATTCTATTCTTCTATTACCGAAGAGAAAATTGATTGAGAATTATGTAGTAAGGAAATCATTCTTTTGGCCTAGAGTCTTTGCTTGCTCATAAACATGGAATATCCTGTTTTGCAGAGGATGGAAGGAGTGGCACATTTGTCATTGGTGATGAACATTTCCCTGCATCTCTCTTGGATCTTCCTTGTGCTGTAGAGTCCTACAAAACATATGATGATTGTGCACTAGTAAAAACTTCAGACATTGGTCAGGTATTAACACTTGTTAGAGCTTTTGGTTTATATTGTTGATAAGAGATGGGTAAATCATTTATACCTGCTGCAATATTATCTGTTTTAATTTGGCAGATGCTCATGGTTAGAGAAGCTGGTGACACTGCTCCAGATGTGGTGGAGTACAGACATGGGCTCACTCCTCCTATGAGGGATGCTCGAAAGCGAAGATTTCGCAGGGAGCCAGACCTCAATGTATGTGTGATCTCCTACTCTCAAAACTATGTTGTTGAAACTAAGATTGCAAGAAATATTTTGTGGTTTGAGATCTAACTTGTGCTGTTACAGTGCTGTTCTTTTTTCCTTTTCACCCTATTGTCTTTACTGATTATGTCTATATTACCTTCTGCAGCCTGAGCTTGTACAGCGTGTTGAGAAAGATCTTCTAAACATCATGGCAGGGGGGACAGTCGAAAATGCTGATATCCTATTGTATCATGCATGAATTCAGTTTTTTTTTTTTTTCAGCTAAAAGAGAACTAAAAATTGTCCACTTTCTACCAAGCCGTAGGTTCTGCTATTCTAGATTAGCTCAAGGGGTATAGATTCCAGTAAGGGTCAGCATGTGTGTTCTTTGTGAATTGTATATATTTATTGCAAAAATGAAAAGTTAGGGTTAGCTCCCCTTATTAAGCATGCAAAACTTTAGGGATGCTTTTGGTTGACGGGCAATTTTCTATTGTCCAATTTGCATTATAATCCTGCGGGACTGCAACACAAAAAGCACCACCGTTTGCACTAATAATTGTTGCTAACCAACCTTAGCTCAGTCATACCTGCATTAATCAGTAGTGGATTATGCTCCGAAAGTTAAATTTTGGTTGTGTTCATTTTGTGAGCAAGGGAAGGCAACATTCCCAAAAGAGAATTTAAGGGAGACTCATTTCAGTGGAGTCACACTTGTTATAGTGTATTGACTGCATTCTTTGATTGAATGTCAAAACGTTTAAGTTACCATTCAAGTAAATCCTTAACTGAAGTTTTACATGCTGAAGCTAATGAGCAAGAGGAAGAAGGTGATCAGAATGCTCACAAAGCAAATAAGAAACCAGAGCCTGCTCCTGAAGCAAAGCCTGATGTGCCAGAAACAACAGCTAACGCAGAGGAGCCTGAGAGAAGTGATTCAGATGATTCTGATGATTCAATATAATGAGATTTCCTATGAATATAACTAATCCAGTTTGTATGTTAATCTATGTATGCATATGGCATGCAATGTATTAGCCTCCAATTATCTTCTTCATTATATACTTCTTGCTTAGGCACTTGACGATTGCCTGTACATTTTTGTAGTTTCTTTTATTATTATCGAAATACTGAATGATTGCTGCACAAATCTTTGATGGAATTATGGAAAAGAATCAGTATTGAATCTTCCTTCTGTCTCCTAGAAGACAAAGGGAGCAAAGTGAAAACAAGGAAAACCACAATGAGCAGGGTTTAGTGGCTGTCGGCCTATCACTGGGCTTCATGAGATCATACTCCTGTTGTAGAAACTACTGCGCTAATGCAAACAACAAGATTTTGTGTTTTGTCAATCCGGGCCTGGTTCCACTTGTGTCTGTTTATGAATCGAATTAGGGTGTTAGCAGTTGGACCACAACCGGACTCGATGGCCGCATCCATGGGAGGTGAGATAATCAATCTTGCCAGTCAGAATAGCTCCCCCCAGGATTGTAACCAGAAAATCTCATTGAGAAAAACTAATAGATCTAGATGCGCTGCATGCCTTGGATTTGAGATCTATGAAATAATTTTGCGATGATATCAACAAACATGACACTAATAAGGTAATGCACAGCCAGCTAACGCTCTTGACTTACAAGCTGGATAATCTTGGACCTTGTCTTAAACTTTGATATAAATCTTCCTGTGCCCCACGCCCCCAAATGAACAAGTTATTGAATTATTTCCGGATCTGATTTTCCGTGGTACCATATGCAGCGGCAGCAGCCTTGGTTTCACAATGATTTGCTGTTCCTTTGGAAGTAGTTCGCTGACCTTTTGCCACTAGCCTCTCACATTTGGAGCAGAACTGTAAGACAGATAATATACTGCTACACAACATGATTGTTCACGTGGCAAGAAGCCTACCACATACAAAATATCTATGGCCACTGTTGAGAATTTAATGCTGCAAGCATGCCCTAGCGAGCTCGTGATTTGCCGAGCAGATATAATAATGGAGTAATGCTATCCGTTCGGGGTAAGGTTGGTGGGTTTGGAGGAGATGCCAGCTTGCTTCAGTAGGTATGGTTTACAAGAACTTGACCACAGAGCACATAGCAAATCGCCCATCTTTTCTTGGAGGCCTTTTAACTGCTCATCTGACGATATCCCACCAAATTTGAATTGAAAATGCTATCTCCTTTGTAGAGAGGTAATAAAAATGATCATCTAGGGCTTTGCTGTGCTTGGGGAGGCAATACTGCCAGGCAAAAGGCTTGGCCCTGTCATTTGTTAAGGATTCTGAAGAAGTCCGCCAGTCATGCCCATTCGCTATGAGGCAACGCCCTATGGCTGAATAATTTGGTGTGCGGACGTGCACGCGCGGACACAAGATGCAACAATTGAGATTTGGGAGATATGATAGTGGATCCACCCTCCATTTCTTTAGTCAAATGAACCTGTTGTATTTTTATTTTTTTAATTAGACAGTATAGTGGTATTTGTAGGTCAATTTTGATTCATTAATATTAAGTTTTCAATCTTGTCGAAAACATATTAAAAACAGATTAAAATTTATAAAAATGGCATCCTCTTGTCTTCAAGTTAATACATGTATACTTAACAATTTAAACCAAGTACCCCTTAGGTAACGCGGGCGTTCTTGCCAGCAATGCGTTGCGAAACGGTGCTAACTCTCACGGCTTTTGGCATGTTCATCATCTTCTTCTCTAAATTCTTAATTATATAATCAGATAGGCATTAATTAAGGAGTGTTTTGTCCAAGCTAGCAACATGTGTTTGTGTAATGAGTTAGGAATTAATCTATGACTTTTTAGCCTTATAATAGGACTCTATATTCCTTGACGAAATATACGAGGCTTGCAACTTCAATTCGAATTTGCTCACGCTACCTTAATTAAATAATTGAGATCAAAAGGCCTATGGGGGTAAGCTACATGATGCTATTCATGGAAAATACAATACACTAAGCAAACAATAATAAAAGAAAATTATGTACATGGGATGATTGTCAACCTCGTCAATATTTAAGATTAATCAAGCCATGCTTGAAAGAGAGAGAGATTGTTGGAGTTGTGCGATTCAATCACTTAACGCGTTTTCGTGCTTCAGGTTTTCAAGATGGTCTTCTCACGTGAGATCTCTCATTGCCAAGTCCATAATATTTATGGAGATGTATAATTCATTATAATGGCAAAAATGCTGCTTGACTCGGGGACATTTATTTTCTACTTCACTTTCTTGACTATTTACATTGCCGAAGTCAACCCCACCATCGTCTTTGCAACCCAATTTGCAAGTAAATTACTCAATTTCCTGCCTACTTCTTTCCCTTCAAGCCCCATGAAATGTCAATCTCATGCATTGCAACAAGAAGAAGTCAAGAGCTTGGTTCAAGGGTTATGTTGAGTGGGATTTGGATTCCTTGAAGTATAGTGGGTGCTTTTCAATACAAAAAGCAAGCAATCTGAAGTGAAGTGAAGTTTAGGTGGGTGGAGGATCTTGGATAAAAGGCATACCTTGATGTCAGTAGGAACTTGTAAAGGGAGCTAGAGAGCAACAAATTAATTTATCAAGGCCGAGAGAAGGGTTTTTCTTTTCTGTTTTTTTTAATAAAAAAAAAATTGCGGTGATAATGTTGTTTTCGACTTTATAATGATTAAAGTGTTAGATGGGATTGAACATGAACATGAACATGAACATTGAATAGAAGTAAGGCTTTGTTTGGTAGAGATGTTAAGTGCGCGGTTTGCCGTGCTACCAAACCTCTGTTATTGTTTTTTTATTATTGTTGAAAATGATGTCGTTGTCATCATGGATTCGAGTCCAAGACTTAGAATTGCAGTTCCCTATATCTTCACCCTCTTTTGGGTTGAAAATGTTTTCCTCCTCTCTTTTTGTGTTTTTGTTGCTTAAAGAGTTTGAATGATTCTGTGTCAAAGTTACAGAACTCTAGGGTGGTTGAAAAGGTCTTCAATTACAGCAAAGCAAGGATCATGATTGGCCCTTTTCTGTTCCGTGAAATCAAATTAATTCGTTCTTTGTTGTCTTCTCACTTTCTACCTAATGTTGCGATCTTGCTTGACAAGCTGTATGCACCACCCATTCCAACACTGGTCTGCTAGTGTTTCTCGACAAGTCCTCAGCAGGAGCTTGACAATTTCTTGTGAAAGGGACCAGTACACACCAATTTTATAGGGTCTTGTGTTTGCTTCTGGGATGAAAAGGAGCAGGGAAAATCCTGGTTATACTCTCCACTTTGAAATCGTCTTCTTCAATTTCTTAGCTACAGCATCATGTTCTCTACCGTCCCAGGTTAATTTCGGTGCAGATGACATATATATTTCCTATTTTCCACAGTAATCAACAACACTCGACTGGATTAAAATATAAGAAACGAAGTTATGATGAAAATCTTGTCATTTGGGTTTTTTTGACTTGTTGAATCCAAGAGATATCACGAAGATTGGATGTGATGGTGATTGCTATGGCCAGACTTAGTCTTACATGACATATTGAGGTATAAAATTCATGATTTTCGCCTACAATCTAATTTAATTTGATATTTTTTTAATTAAATTAAATTAAATATTGATTCGATAAAATTTAGTTATTTTAATTGACTGGATTAATATTAAAAAAATAATAAAAATATCTTATCTAGTAATTTAAATAAAAATATTAAAAATGTTAAATATTAAAAATATTAAAAAAATAATAAAAATATCTTATTTAAATAAAAATGTTGACTGGATTAACTATGACATTACCCTATGATCTAGTAATTTAATGGCTGAAATCATTTTCACCCGAATAAGGTGCGACAACCATGTACAGGAATAAACCTCAACAGGTCTCTGTTTTCCTGGTTTGCAAGATGATCACTTTCAACGTAGAAAAAACAACACGTAGACATGGGGAAAGGTCAGATCTGCTGCACCCAGACCGACCATCAGTTACATACCTTCTACTATTAGATACCTTTGAAGTCTTTCTTCAAAGGTCAAGCCATCCAACACCTTCTACACCATCCTTGGGAGCTAGAATGGACGGTGATGGGGAGAGATGGTGATGCACGATCCAGTGGGCCATCTTTGTGTTTCTTGAATATAACCTTTTCTGTTGCTGAAGATGGGCGCCGATCTTTTCAGATTTCAAGCCATCAACTCACGATTGAGTTAATCTTGAAAGGTGGTTCTCAAGAATCAAGGTTAAATCATAAAAAAAAAACTTATAAATAATTTGCAATTAACACATTTAGGCTACTCTTTTTTCTTTTTTCTTTTTACAAGGTTAAAAATATATTTATTTTAAAAATTTATAAAAAATAATAATTTTTTTAGTTAAACTCGATTGAAAAGGCAGTTTTTATCTATGATGATAATATATTGAAAAAAACTACACAATAATATTAATTTTTGAACTGATACTCATGCCCTATTATCTATTATCTATGGGTATTAGAAAATTAAATATTTTATAACTTAAATATTTATAAAAACTATTTAAATTTAGATATATATATATAGAGATATTTATATTAAAAAAATCTATATAAACAAATATATTTAAAAATATAAAAGGACTCATCTCTCTATATTTTATCTCCGTGGACAACACAAGACTCAATACAAATATAAGACTTAAATAAGATTTAAAGAATATTTAAATCTAGATAATATCATTTATTCTCTCTCTAAACACATATGTTGACCTTTTATTATAATTCTTTATTCCCAGTCACCTGTATTAATATTATATTAAATTAAATATCACAATATTTTTCTTGGAGGTGTCCGCAGGCCGCCAAGTACTTCGAGTCCAGTTTTACCAGAATGTGTGAAATTAAATATTATATTATTATATTAAATTAAATATCACAATATTTTTCTTGCAAGAGGATTTTTTCAAGTCTCATCAAATAGAATTAAAAGGCTTCGTAACGCTGGGACTCAAACATAAGTTTTTTCAACGTCCGCAGCCTTCAACGCAACACGGAGAACAGACCATGAGCATGAATGATGCATGAAACTCGTTATACTGCATTGCAGTGCGGTGCGGTGCAGTTTCCATGTCTCCATGCGTGACTAGTACTCTGTATGGAGTCATGTGGGAAAGAAATCGCACCACCATAATGAACACGCACCCAAAGACTGCGGCCGTGTTGGGGTTCAAGACTTCTTAACACTTGCTAATATTATTAAATGCAGCCTGCCCTAGCAGGTCAAATCAGTGATTGATCTTATCATGTTTTAATTTAAATCATGTTTTATGTCAAATTGATTTAGTTAATCAGATTAAAAAAGAGCTAGATGTATAAAATATGTCATGATGAGATATTATTGGCGTTGCTGGACCCCAAGGCTGCCAACTGGTGAGGTCAAGGCTAGTTTCTTTAAAATATTTTTTATTTAGTGTTATATTAAAATAATATTTTTTATTAAAAAAATCAGTTTTATATTAACAAATTAAAATAATTTAAAAATATAAAAAAATAACTAATTTTTTAAATTTTAAATTTTTAATGTAATTTTGATATCAACACATTAAAATATTCTTGGTTGACCTCTTAGTGTTTTTATTCAATTATTTGATCTAAAATATTCGTTTTAGTTTAAACAACATGAAAACACACTGTTTCATTCAATTATATCATTGATTGACTCCTTAGTGCTTTTTTTATCTCAATCGTTGGTTTTAAATATTTTTAATTTTATTATGCTAGTTTCTTTAAAATATTTTTTATTTAGTGTTATATTAAAATAATATTTTTTATTAAAAAAATCAGTTTTATATTAACAAATTAAAATAATTTAAAAATATAAAAAAATAACTAATTTTTTAAATTTTAAATTTTTAATGTAATTTTGATATCAACACATTAAAATATTCTTGGTTGACCTCTTAGTGTTTTTATTCAATTATTTGATCTAAAATACTTCGTTTTAGTTTAAACAACATGAAAACACACTGTTTCATTCAATTAAATCCTTGGTTGACCCCTTAAAGCTTTTTTCATCTTGATCGTTGGTTTAAAATATTTTTAATTTTATTTGGTTTTAAATATTTTTAATTTTATTATTACTTGACTCTTGAGCTTTTAATTTCCTCAATTTCATAATTATTTCCAATTGAATTGGGTCTTCAAACTTACATGTTTTTTGCAAAAAGTTACTCGATGTTAATTTATTTAATTTAATCTCTAATTATCTTCTAAACTTTAATTTCTTGCAACTTTATCCCTGATTTCATCCAATTGAGTTTGAAAAATTAAATATGATCCTTTAAAATTTTAATATTCTCAATTAAGATTTCAAACTTATTTTTTTCACCAATTAAATCCCTATTATAATTAATTTGACCTATTAAAAATCAGATTAATTCCTTATATTTAATTAATTCTTTTAATTTGACTCAAATTAATTTGTAAACTTAATTAAATCTTTAACTAGACCAATAATTAAATTAAATTGGCTTATTAAAAGTTTAATTAAGTCTTTAAACTTAATTTTTATGTAAATTCATCCGATTATCATTTGATTTAACTTTAAATCTGTATTTTCTTTTAATCTTAAGTTCTTTAGGATACAATTAAGCTCTCAATTTTGTTCATAATCTTGGTTTGGTTCTTGCATGGGTTTAAAACCTTTCTCAGCTTATCTATCTAAGTTGCCAGTCTTTCTTCATTTTTGTTTTTTAATTTTTTGATTAATTTTTATTTAAAAAATGATAATTTTAGGGAAATTCAAAATTAGGTTATGACATGAGCAATGATGAAAGGATAAAAATAGTAGAAGAAAATCAAACTTAAGTGGCAATATATATTATGTGTGGACAGTTTCCTAGTAAAGTTCAATCTTTTGAAAAAATATAATTTAATTATAAAATAAAATCTAAGATATGGATTTGGTTGTAAAATACAAGAAATTTATTTTAAAAAGGGATGTTGGATTTGAACAACGAATTGAAAATACTGCTAGAAGACAAATATGCTTAAATTGCAAAACACACGGGAGCTTTTGATTGTGATTTTTGCCATGGGATGGGAGCTTGGACCGGCAGACACGTTGTGCCCCCTGAGATGGAGGTGGGGAAAAACACAACAACATAGGAACTAAGCTTTGCGTTTGAACATAAATAAGTCTTTGAAGGGCATGATGGCGTTTGAGCCATTCCTGAACAGTAGTTATAACTTCTGCTGGGGATGATTTTGATGGTCCTTGTGAAAGAAAGAAAGGAAACGGTGAAAAAGAGTGTGAAGGTAGGTAGGTAGGTGTTTTGACCAGCCCACAGGAGGAATTTAAGTGAGAAAAAACAAAAAGGAAAAGGAAAATGAATGAAGCAAGCGTCAACGGCATCATCTAGTTGAATGGAAGACCATATCATGGTTATAAAAACTAGCAGGGCTGGCGGGTTGCTATGACAATTGGTTTGCTTGAGACCCGGTTTCATTTGGAATCTAAACCGGTCTGAGCAAAAATAAAATAAAATGACTAACCTAGTAAAAAATCAAAGTTGACCTGATGACTTTGTAAAATCTCGATTCTTAACTTGTTAACTTTCTTATATATATAAATATATATATATGTAAAAATGATATTCTTTTAATCTTAAAAAATAAGTTTTTGATGAAGCAAAGTGTGAAGGTAGATACGAGGTTTTGCCGTAAAAGAATTAGGCAAGCATGAAAAAAACCATGCAGCAATAAAAATCAAGAAAAGAGTTGACTTTACATATATTTTTGATCGCACGTACAGTGCCCTAAGCACTCACGTCACCACTCTGTTTCTATCCATCATTCTGTGTCGTGTTCTGTGTTTTTTGTCTGTCGTCGGTGCCCATTGCCTACCGCGTTTCTTTCCTTCTTCCCTTTTTTCCTTCGCCGAAGGCACTCCCTCGTACAATTCACAATAAATACCGACAGTTGCCTTTCTCTGCTCTCTCGTGTTTTCCAGCTATGCTTGCTTTGCACACCGGCTCGTTACGCTCACACCGCTGCCTCACCCCATCGTATGAATTCTTGGTTCCGTGAATGCAACAGTTCATATACGTATTAAATTGTTGTTAAGACTGGATTAAAATATATTAATTAATGAATAAAAGAAACCTTATTTAGTTCAAACTTGTTAGATCCCGACTGCTTCTGCGGATTCATTCTAAAAGCCAGGGTAACACTAGAAAAAAAATCAATAAATAACATTGTTTTAATAAAAATAACTTACCTGAATTAATTTGACGACCCATGGTTTTTTCCAAATTAATTAATTATTAGAGATGTAAGTTTTAAGCTCCATGATACCTTTACCTACAGATTATGTGATTCGTGTAAGCAAACCCATAACAAGGAATATTTAGGTCATGTATAGAAAGTTGAGATATCATGAGTAATAATTTGCATAAAGTTGGATGAATCTAGAGATCTTGATTCATTGTCAAAGTTTTCCATTCATCAAAAGATCTTACAAGATCCACATTCCCCCACCAAAATCTATATAGTAATTAGTAGAATTAAAAAAAAAAATGTGTGGCTCATCTCTTCCTGATCTCCATGTTCAGTGGTGTCCATCTAAATTAGGGTTTATGATAATGTAGCATGCATGAATGACATATTGAAAAAGCAAATTCCAAAGGGCACTTGGGCTGTCTTCATTGGATAAGAAACATCATATTAATTAAGAAGGCCACATATGGGGACAATTATCAATTACCATATGAAATTAAATCCTCAAACTAATTATATATTCTAATTTCTAGCTACCAGCTACTGTCAAGGGATATGTCTGTCCAAATGTCGGGTAATGTTTGCATCACTCGTACCAAGCTAGCAGCACCATGCACATGGTCAAATACCCATTTGACACATTGAATTTCCAAAGGATTTGCTAGCCTCTCCCCCCTCCCCACCCCCTAGCTTGTACGGTACAAGGTACCCATCTCGATGTTGTTTAATTTATACATGTATGGAGATCTGTAATGACAGTTGTAAGTGACAATGCATTGTCTGATTTGTTTACGATCATCATTATGATTATATGTGTTCCTGATTACTATTTTTCTATTAAATAAAAACAACCGAGGGAGTTGCTTTTAGGGTTTGAATTTGACTCTATCCACGGGCTGGCTACAAAGGGTTCAAAGAAAACAACTGCTTTGAGAACAAGGTTTTAGTAAATTTATATCTTCATGGCAAACGTTGGCAAAAAGTAGAGCTTGATGCTCAGAAGATGTGCTTAAACAGGTCATGTATTGAAATTAAATCTTGAATCCAAGATCTTTACCTACTAAATTAAGTTTGACAACATGGCATCACGTTTGTGGTCAAACTTTTATGGGGCTAAAGGCTAAAGCTTAGAGTTATATATATATATGGGGTATACAATCGAATCTAAGTTCTCTATTTAATTCTCTCCTTTCCCACCTGAACTAATCTCAAGGGGACATTGATTTTACATTAGTGGTAGAATGTTAAATGTGAGCAATGGGAGATGAGATGTAAATGTATTATTCAATGTATATATCTCCATAAATGCTTTTATGAATATTCTATATTTTTATAGAATAATCTTATAACTTAGATATTCATGAAATATTTATATTAAGTGTCTTATAAATTTTTTAAGATATATCTTCTAAAAGTATATATAAACAAATTGCTCTAAGATTATAAAAAAAACCCAAGGCTAAAAAGCTAAAGATTTTTTTAAAAAAAAAACTCATCTTTTTAACTTCAAGTCTACCATAACACAAGGTATAAGGAATATTTAAATATAGAGAATACTTATTCTTCCTGTCACTTATACAAACAGTATATTAATTTAAATTTTACAATGCTTTATTTTTAGAGTTTTATATTTATTCATTTAAAGGAAATTATAGATTTAAATACATTCATGATCCCTTGAAGTTAATAATGCCTTGATGTCAACCAATCCTTGATTGCTTCTTCTCCTCTTAATGCATGGTTGAGCTATCACAATTGCGGGAAGAATCTTTGATGATATATGAGAACAGCTGTCAATACACTCAATGACCTAAATCCAGATTTTTGTTACAAACATGTTTACTTAGTATTTAATTAATTTCATGTTCTTGCTGTACACTACTTTCCGACACATAAATATAGTTTATACTCTCCTTTAAACGGTTTTTATTATTTTTTTTGGCTACGCGTGATGTACTTTGCATTAATATTAAATAAATGTTAATCCAAATCTAAGCCTAGAATATTAATTATGTGTATAGGAGTGAAGTATAAGATATGAAACATTTCTCAGATTTGATGCTTGCTTATTGTAGATTGAAAGTCAGAAAATCAACGTGTAAGCACCATAGCCTTAACTTAATATATATAGTATGACGATTTCACTAAGGCATAGTTTTGAAAAATAATATTGATTTGTGCATGCTAGGTTAAGGGAAAGAAAAAAGGGTTTGAGACTGTTCTTGTTTAATTTGATATTTATTTGTAGATATAGTTTATTATAACATAATTAATATATGTGGGATCACTTGATCACGTACGTAATTAGGCATGGTAGCATTCAATTATATCACTTTCTTATATGATTATGATTAAGACAACACCAATTTTCATGGGGGTACCAAAATCTTTCTAACTATTAAAGAAGGTTCTATTTCTATAATTCCAAAATTAGAAAAATTAAGAATTGTAATTAGCTAGTGCTAATTACATATGTTATCTTAATAAAAAGAAATTAGGAAAGAAAGGAACTTACTAGTAGATTTTTTAGAATGTTACCCTTGTTTTGAAACCACAACTTTCAAATTAAAAATGTCATCAAAAGCTCAAGAATTTAATTATTTTTTTGTAGTTGAAATTGTAAATTATTAGAAATAATTAAATTTAACAAAAAAAAAGAAGAGGAAACCTAAACTATTGTTTGATTCTTATTTATGGATAAAAAAATATATATACAAATTCATTTCATAACTATTTCTAAAAAATATTTATTTAATATTTTTTTTAATTACATATATTTATATTTTTTATTATTTTTATATATTCTATCTCGAGACATTAAATAAACACTAGCTGCGAGCAACATGAACCCTGAAAGATATAGTTAAATTAGTTAGGTCTTGAGTTTACTATTCAGAAATTACCAGTTCAAATCTTATAAATCTCAAAACCACTAAAAACTTACATGTTTATTAATTTCAAGACACGTATGATTAATTAATATACATATAAGCTTCTCTGAATATTCATAATAATAATAAATAAATAAATAAATAAATAAGGGGCAACATAAAACTAAACATAAATTAAATTTAGAGGAATAACCGTAAAACTTCCATAATTGTATTTATTATTTGTAGGGTATAATTAAGGCAGTGTGTTATATTGAATCGTTCCCTCAGAATACATGCGCACAATCCTCCTAGTATAATAAAATCTTGGGACAGATATTATTTTTGGATTTTAAGTGCCCACCACCAAAAAGCTCTATTGCTTGTGATAATTAGTATTTTAAAGACTAAACTAAAAGCAAGGTTCAAACTTTACAAGGACTTTTTGTTTGTATTAGCCCATCAAGAATCCCTCTTTTGGGATATTCAATCGTCAGCTAGCGGATCATTCAGGAAGAATGCATGGAAGTTCCCGTCGTGATCTCGAGCTTTCACTCCAATACTAGCTTGCTGCAATAAATAAAATTTTGAACAATTCATCCAAAATATCCCACACGCAATCTACCAAATCCACCCTAATTAATATTCTATCCAAATAAATTTTTTATATATATATTTTTACGTGTTTTCGGATGATTTTATTTGATGTATTGATAAAACAATAAAAAAAGTTATAAAAAATATTTTAATACAGTTTCAGTTGACAAATACTTTTAAAAATCACTCTAAAAAACAATATAAAAAACACACTTCTTTTTCATTCTAGTTAGAAAAAGAATAGTTGAAAATACTGATTAGTGGTAAATGAAAAGCTTGGAAGTTAAGCAAATAACGGTAGTGATGACTCGAGAGATATAGATATATATAGTTCAATGACGTGAGAGCTGAGCATATCCTGTGTATAAAAGAACAAGTCCAATCTCTCACTTTCATGTATGGGAGAAAAGTAAGCTCTTTTTCTTGGAAAATGTCTGGTGTTTTTGTCTTAGTTTTGCTTGAGAAAAGGGTAAAATAGAAGAAATAACTCAACATTTTCCCTCCATCAAAACTTCATGTTACCTTCCATGTCCAACGAAGTAAAATCTGGGATATTAAATTTTCTTGTTTGTTTTTTCTTCAGAAATTCTATGATAATCAAACTATAATTATTGTACATTTACAACATACATACAAGAGAGATAGACATAAAGATAAGAGCATCATAAATATATTTACAGTATATTAAAACAAATATTTTTTTAGGGATAATCATAAAAACACTTATATAATTAATTTGATCTAAATTTCACATTCCCTCCATCCCCTTATAAATTACATTTTATACTCTAGATCAAACATTAAATAAAAAACATAATTTATAAAACCATATAGAAAAAGTGAAATTCATATCAAACAGTAGAAGGGTTCTTGTAATTATCCTTAATTTTTTAATAAAAGAGATAATTATTATAAAATTTTGGTGCGATAAATGTTTTTTTCTGTAATTATACTATGGAGCAAATTATGATATATTGGATGAGTTGTGTGAAATGACTTTTATTGATGAAAAGTAAGCTCGTTTCCAGGAAAAAAAGTGATGTTTGTCTTGGTCTTGCTTAATAGAAATCACTCGGCATTTTCCCACAGCATAGAACAGAGATCATCCCACATTCCAGCATCAAATTCGATGCCACCCACATGTCCCCAGATAACGTCCAAGGAAGTAAAAGTTGGGATGATAATCTTTTTTATTTGTTTTTTTTTAATAGCCTAATTATACTAGAAAGTTTTATGCTAATTAAATTGTTACTATTGTCCGAGTTGATATGCACAATGTTCAATATCCATCGTTTACTACTGGCGTACCTAAATCCGTTTGCCCCACTAATTAATTATGTTAATTTTTATGTTTTAAATTTTTTTAAAAAATTATTTTTTATTTTAAATTAATATTTTTTTA